>NW_023625463.1:0-3306 GCF_014905685.2 Nematolebias whitei
ACTGTCAGTCTTTCCAACACGAAGACCAGTGGACTGTCAGTCTTTCCGACACATAGACCAGTAGTCAGTCTGTCCAACACGTAGGCCAGTGGACTGTCAGTCTGTCCAACATGCACCTCAGTGGACTGTCAGTCTGTCCAACACATAGACCAGTGGACTGTCAGTCTTTCCAACATGTAGACCAGTGGAATGTCAGTCTGTCCAACACGTATGCCAGTGGACTGTCAGTCTGTCCAACACATAGACCAGTTGACTGTCAGTCTTTCCAACACATATGCCACTGGACTGTCAGTCTGTCCAACACATAGACCAGTGGACTGTAAGTCTTTCCAACACGTAGACCAGTGGAATGTCATTCAGTCCAACATGCAGTCCAGTGGACTGTCAGTCTGTCCAACACATAGACCAGTGGACTGTCAGTCAGTCCAACAAGCAGTCCAGTGGACTGTCAGTCTGTCCAACACAAAGACCTTTAGACTGTCAGTCTGTCCAACACATAGACCAGTGGACTTTCAGTCTTTCCAACATGTAGACCAGTGGGCTGTCAGTCTGTCCAACACATAGATCCATGGACTGTCAGTCTTTCCAACACGTAGACCAGTGGACTGTCAGTCTATCTAACACGTAGACCAGTGGACTGTCAGTCTGTCCAAACATGTAGACCAGTGGAATGTCAGTCTGTCGAACACGTAGACCAGTGGACTGTCAGTCTGTCCAACACGTAGACCAGTGGACTGTCAGTCTTTCCACCACATAGAAAAGTGGACTGTCAGTCTTTCCAACACATAGGCCAGTGGACTGTCAGTTTTTCCAACACATAGACCAGTGGACTGTCAGTCTGTCCAACACACAGACCAGTGGACTGTCAGTCTGTCCAACACATAGACCAGTGGACTGTCAGTCTTTCCAACATGTAGACCAGTGGACTTTCAGTCTGTCCAACACGTAGACTAGTGGACTGTCAGTCTGTCCAACACGTATGCCAGTGGACTGTCAGTCTGTCCAACACACAGACCAGTGCACTGTCAGTCTGTCCAACACATAGACCAGTGGACTGTCAGTCTGTCCAACACGTAGGCCACTGGACTGTCTGTCAGTCCAACATGAATACCAGTGGACTGTCTGTCTTTCTAACTCACGGACCACTGGACTGTCTGTCTGTCCAACATGTAGACCAGTGGACTGTCAGTCTTTCCAAAACATAGACCTGTGGACTGTCAGTCTTTCCAATAGGTATGCCAGCGAGACTGTCAGTCTTTCCAACACATATGCCACTGGACTGTCAGTCTGTCCAACACATAGGCCAGTGGACTGTCAGTCAGTCCAACACATAGACCATTAGACTGTCAGTCTTTCCAACATGCAGTCCAGTTGACTGTCAGTCTGTCCAACATGTAGACCAGTAGACTGTCGGCCTGTACAACACGAAGACCAGTGGACTGTCAGACTTTCCAACACGAAGACCAGTGGACTGTCAGTCATTCCGACACATAGACCAGTAGTCAGTCTGTCCAACACGTAGGCCAGTGGACTGTCAGTCAGTCCAACACAAAGACCAGTGGACTGCCAGTCTTTCCAACACATAGACCAGTAGACTGTCAGTCTGTCCAACACGTAGGCCAGTGGACTGTCAGTCTGTCCAACATGCAGTCCAGTGGACTGTCAGCCTGTCCAACACATAGACCACTGGACTGTCAGTCTTTCCAACACGTAGACCAGTGGAATGTCATTCAGTCCAACATGCAGTCCAGTGGACTGTCAGTCTGTCCAACACATAGACCAGTGGACTGTCAGTCAGTCCAACAAGCAGTCCAGTGGACTGTCAGTCTGTCCAACACAAAGACCTTTAGACTGTCAGTCTGTCCAACACATAGACCAGTGGACTGTCAGTCTTTCCAACATGTAGGCCAGTGGACTGTCAGTCTGTCCAACACAAAGACCAGTAGACTGTCAGTCTGTCCAACACATATGCCACTGGACTGTCAGTCTGTCCAACACGTAGGCCAGTGGACTGTCAGTCAGTCCAACATGAAGATCAGTGTACTGTCAGTCTTTCCAACGCATAGACCAGTGGACTGTCAGTCTTTCCAAAACATAGACCTGTGGACTGTCAGTCTTTCCAACACGTGGACTAGTGGACTGTCAGTCAGTCCAACATGCAGTCCAGTGGACTGTCAGTCTGTCCAACATGTAGACCAGTAGACTGTCAGCCTGTACAACACATAGACCAGTGGACTGTCAGTCTTTCCAACACGAAGACCAGTGGACTGTCAGTCTTTCCGACACATAGACCAGTGGACTGTCAGTCTTTCCAACATGTAGACCAGTGGAATGTCAGTCTGTCGAACACATAGACAAGTGGACTGTCAGTCTGTCCAACACATATGCCAGTGGACTGTCAGTCTTTCCAACACATATGCCACTTGACTGTCAGTCTTTCCAACACATAGACCAGTGGACTGTCAGTCTTTCCAACACGTAGACCAGTGGACTGTCAATCAGTCCAACATGCAATCCAGTGGACTGTCAGTCTGTCCAACACATAGACCAGTGGACTGTCAGTCTTTCCAACACGTAGACCAGTGGATTGCCAGTCAGTCCACCAAGCAGTCCAGTGGACTGTCAGTCTGTCCAACACATACCTTTAGACTGTCAGTCTGTCCAACACATAGACCAGTGGACTTTCAGTCTTTCCAACATGTAGACCAGTGGGCTGTCAGTCTGTCCAACACATAGATCCGTGGACTGTCAGTCTTTCCAACACGTAGACCAGTGGACTGTCAGTCTATCTAACACGTAGACCAGTGGACTGTCAGTCTGTCCAAACATGTAGACCAGTGGACTGTCAGTCTTTCCAACATGTAGACCAGTGGACTGTCAGTCTTTCCAACATGTAGACCAGTGGACTGTCAGTCTGTCCAACACATAGACCAGTGGACTATCAGTCTTTCCAACAGGTATGCCAGTGGGATTGTCAGTCTGTCCAAAACGTAGGCCAGTGAGACTGTCAGTCTGTCTAACACATATGCCACTGGACTGTCAGTCTGTCCAACACGTAGGCCAGTGGACTGTCAGTCTGTCCAACACATAGGCCAGTGGACTGTCAGTCAGTCCAACACATAGACCATTGGACTGTCAGTCTTTCCAACACGTGGACTAGTGGACTGTCAGTCAGTCCAACATGCAGTCCAGTGGACTGTCAGTCTGTCCAACATGTAGACCAGTAGACTGTCAGCCTGTACAACACATAGACCAGTGGACTGTCAGTCTTTCCAACACGAAGACCAGTGGACTGTCAGTCTTTCC
>NW_023625464.1:0-3306 GCF_014905685.2 Nematolebias whitei
ACGAACTGATATCTCTAAGCATGTCAGCAAAAATCCTATCCATTAGGTGTGCGACAGCGTAATCCGCTTTAACCTTAAGGGCTAACTCATTTACCGCATGTACGAGGGCTTTGTTTTCTTGGGTGGCACCCAAGAGGGTGAAGATTATCAGGAGTGGTACCATCATTGTCCTATGGAAGCACAAAGAGGTAGGTCTTAGCTTCGTAACGGTCAAGGGTAGGTCCTGTGAATTTAAACTATGGTTAAGTTTATTATCCATTAGTTATCTTCTGCTTGGATGACCCTTGTTCCCACGAGGTCAGATTTTGTGAGATCTTTGTCTCCTGAGGAATTATTGCACGCCTTGTGTTGTTTAACCTGGTTACGGTGTACCCATTTAACAGTTGGCTCTTTTTGGCCTTTACTGATTTTTATCTGGTAGATAATTGGAGACACTTTGTCGGTTATCAGATGGGGTCCAGTCCATCTGGGCATCAGCTTACGGGCGAGAGTTCCGGTCCCGGACTCTACTCTCCCAGTTTTGGGTGCAAACGTGTAGTACCAGACCCTGTCTCCCACTTGGAGTTCCTCGTAAGAGGCCTTTTGGTCATAGTACGCTTTGCGTCCTTCAGCTGATTTTTCCAGGTTTTTCTGTGCGAAAGCAAAAGTGTTCTTAAGGTGTCTTTCCAAGTCTTTCATGTATTGTTGTGTGGTGTAGGCTGTTGCCATGGCAGCATCGCCTGGTTGGTACAACAGGTGCAGAGGGAGAGTCATTTGTCGACCCGTCATCATCTCGAAAGGAGCGATGCCAGTCGACGTGTGTGGAGTGGCCCTTATGGCCATGAGGACCAGAGGGAGTTTCACGTCCCAGTCCTTGTGGTTTGCGGCTACGTATTTTTTCAAAATACTCACCACAGTCCTGTTTGCTCTCTCAACCTGGCCTGAAGCCTGTGGGTGGTAGCCAATATGGAAGTTGGCTTTGACGCCTAGCGTCTTCCACAGTTCCTTCATTACTTCACCTGTGAAGTGTGTACCTTGGTCTGAGTTCACCCTAAGGGGAAGTCCAAACCTTGAAAATACATGATTCATTAACAACATAGCAGTGGTTTGTGCTGTGTCATTAGGGGCTGGTAGACATTCTACCCATTTGGTAAACGCGCAGGTTACCGTGAGAAAATATTTATTTCCTCTAGAGGTTTTAGTGAGTGGTCCGACCCAGTCAATCTGGAGGTCCGACCATGGAAATGCAATGCCTCTACTATGCAGTGGTGCTCTGTGAAGTGGTCTGGATGGTTGAAATTGGCCACAGATCAGGCACCCTTTTATGTAGTCCTTGACATCCTTTTTCATTCCAGGCCAATAAGCAATCTGTTTTAATGCTTTCAGCGTGGCATTGTCACCCTTATGTCCTGCGGACGGAAGGTCATGTGCATGGACTAACATCACCCCCCTGTGGTCATGGGGGACCACGAACACAGGTGAGGACGTCCGTCCATGAGCAAAAGTCAGGATGCCCTTAAGTAGTTTTAGCTGTTTGCGCAGCTGAAAGAGGACTTTGAGGTCTGGATTGGAATCCAGCTCGTCTTTCGATGGAGTGTATTTGTCTGGGTCAGTCAGATACAGCATCATCGAGTTAATTGCAGGATCCAACTTCTGAAGTTGGATGATGTCCGGGTCAGTCAGCATTGGGCGTACAGAAACTGTGTTATCAGCAGGTTTAGCTGCAGCTTGTGCACGTGTGACTGCCATTACCTCAGTTGTAGCTTGTGACGACTGAGTGTTGAATAGCCAGGAGGGGTCAAAGGACCACGTGGGTCCGTCAACGGCTCCTTCCTTGGCTAGGGAGTCTGCAAGGTCATTGTAGTGCTTGTCATCGCCTGGGACTCTGGAGTGTCCTGGAACTTTCTTCCAGAAGATCTGTAGATCATGTGATGTCACCAAGTGGTCACATGTCATGAAAAGCTCTTTGTGTTTTACCACCTTTTTGTTGCTTGTGAGAAAACCTTTCTGTTTCCACAGAGCGAGATGACACAAGAAACTGAGTCGAGCATAGTTAGAGTCAGTGCAGATGACTAGCGTCTGGATGGAGCGTTCCACTGCCATTTGTAGGCCTATTAGGATTGCAGCTATCTCAGCGTACTGAGAAGACTGAGAGCCCAATTTATAGCCAAATGTGACCTGTTCCAGGTCTTGGAGGAGAACTCCTCCAACACCTGCTTTGCAGACTTTCTCGTGGTGGAATGAACATCCATCCACGTACAATGTCGCCATATCTTTACAGATATTGCTATCAAAGAAGTGGTGATTTGGGTCCTCAGCAGCTGAGGGTTTACTCACAACCGGCTGTTGGGTGGCTGGTACATCCTGTGTACATTCCTGGCAGATTGCCAAATCAGTGCCCAAGTGCGACTTCTTATTTTGACCGTAGCGGATGTCTAGGTTAAAACTTTGAAGTGCCATCAGCCATGTTGCAACACGTGAGTTTGTCACCACACCATCTCTGATGCGTTGGCTGTTCAGAAACGTTACTGGCTGGTGTTGCGTCTCAACAATGATCCTCTGTCCACCAATATAGCAGGAGAAATGTTTCACTGCCCACACAGTGGTCAATAGAGCCTTCTCACAGTCTGAATACCGTAATTCAGGGCCTGCCATCGTTTTGCTGGCGTAGGCCACAACACGCTTGTCTTTGTCGTGTATTTGGTACAGACCTGCACTCATGCAGTGAGGTGAGAAGCCCACTTCCAAGTAGAACTCTTTGGTGTAGTCTGGGTAGACTAGACATGGGGCTAACTTGAGCCTGTCTTTAAGAGCGTTCATTGCCTGCTGCTGTGTATCAGTCCAGACAAAAGGAACGTCTTTCTTTAAGAGTTCAGTCAGTGGTTTTGCGAGGTCCGCATAATGCTCTATGAACTGGCGAGAGTAATTACACACTCCCAAGAAACTCTGCAGTTCCTTGAGATTGGTTGGGACTTTGAGGTTGTCCAGGCCTTGGGTGCGAGTCAACTGTGGTTGTATTCCGTCCGGACCTACTAGGAGGCCAACGTAATCCACCTTGGTTCTGCACCACTGGCATTTCGACAGTGAGATTTTAGCACCAGCAGTCGTTAGCTGATTGAGGACGTGGTCGATCTCAGCCAAATGAGAGTCCAGTGTTGGCTGCCTCAAAAGGATGTCGTCCACGTAGATCAGTGTCCCATGCTCGTGGGCGTCTGGACATGCTTTGTTCAAAAAGATGTTGAACTCTGCAGGTGAGTTAGCGTAGCCAAAGGGACACCTGGTAAAGGTGTATTGTCGGCTGCCAAAAGTGAAAGCTAGTTTGTGTTG
>NW_023625465.1:0-1939 GCF_014905685.2 Nematolebias whitei
CTTAAACACAGGCAGTTCCAAGAATTCCTGTCTGAACTGGAATCTGCACACGGCGATGTGCTGTACTACACAGAGGTCCGATGGTTGAGCCGGGGCAGAGTTTTGAAGCGTTTTTACGAGCTGCTACCTCAAATTAACGCATTTCTTCATTCACAAAACAAAACGGTGCCAGAGTTGATCGACCCAGAATGGAAATGGCACCTCGCATTTTTAACAGACATGACAGAAATGCTGAACAGCTTTAACTTGCAGCTACAAGGCCAGGGGAAACTCATTTGCGAAATGTATTCCCACATAAAAGCATTTGAGGTGAAACTAGAGCTGCTTTTGGGACACGTGAAAAAGCACAGCTTCGTCCATCTCCCTGCTACACAAAACCTCTCTGCAGAGAAACCAGCGGTCCCGTTTCCAGCTGAAAAGTGTGTGGAAGCACTGGAAATGCTGAAGGCGGAGTTCGGTGCGCAATTCCGTGAACTACATGTTTATGCAAAAGAAATCCGTCTTTTCCAGAACCCCTTTGTTGCCGACATTGACGAAGCCCAGCCTTCTTATCAGTTTGAGTTGGCCGAATTACAGAACTGTGATGTTCTGAAAGACGCGTTCAAGCCCAGCGGTCTCATTGACTTCTATGCCGCCCTCTCAAACGACACGTACCCTAACATCAGAAAGCACGCAAGGAAGATGTCCACACTTTTTGGCAGCACATATATTTGCGAGCAAACCTTTTCACGCAAGAAAAAACTGAAAACTCCAATGAGATCAAGATTGACAGATGAACACCTGCATCAGTGTTTGAGACTGGCAGTGACTAGAATGGAACCTGATATTCAACTTCTCACCAGCCAGATACAGGCCCACAGTTCACACTGATGAACATACAAAGGTAAGCTCACTTTTCTGACTTGAATGAGTCATTCTGACTATAAAAAATATAATCATAATAACCCTCTCTGTCAATACCCCAGAGAGGGTTATTTGGTTATTGTTTATTTCATAAATAGTGTTATTTACTTCCTGAATTTTGTTCTGTGAAGAACCCAGAGAGGGTTATTTGGTTATTGTTTATTTCATAAATAGTGCTATTTACTTCCTGAATTTTGTTCTGTGAAGAACCCAGAGAGGATTATTTGATTGTGCTTTCTGGAAAACAATAAATTTTTACGTTTAGGCACTCCTGCAATCGTCACACTTTTTCTGTTACAAACTGACTCCGGCCCTCCACCAGAGAAGGGAAAAGTTATGTGGCCCTCACAGGAAAAGGTTTGGGGACCCCTGCTTTAAACCCAACACCCGATCAACGTCAAGGCCAGTAAAGCCAACACCTGATCTACGAAAAGGCTAGTAAACCCGACACCTGATCAAGGACAAGGACAGTAAACACAACACCCAATCAATGACAAGGGCACCAAAACCATCACCTGATCAATGACAAGGCCAGTAAACCCAACACCCAATCAATGACAAGGCCAGTAAACCCAACACCTGAATAACGACAAGGCCAGCAAAGCCAACACCTGATCGACGGCAAGGCCAGTAAACCCGACACCTGATCAACGACAAGGACAGTAAACCCAACACCTGATCAATAATCAAGCCAGTAAACCCAACACCTGTTTAACGACAAGGCCAATAAAGCCAACACCTGATCAACGAAAAAGGCCAGGAAACCCAACACCTGATCGACGAAAAGAGCAGTATGCCCTACACCTGATTGACGAGAAAGCCTTGAAACCCAACACCTAATCAATGTCAAGGCCAGTAGACCCAACACCTGATCAAAGAAACAGACAGAAAACCCAATTCCTGATCAACAACAAGGCCAGTAAACTGAACACCTGATTAAGGACAAGGACATTGAACCCAACACCCTATCAATGACAAGGCCAGTAAAACCATCACCTGATCAATTACAAGGCCAGTAAACCCAACACTTGATCAA
>NW_023625465.1:2039-3305 GCF_014905685.2 Nematolebias whitei
AAGCAAAGGCCAGTACACCCAACACCTGGTCTACGACAATGCTAGTAAACCCAACACCTGATCAAGGACAAGGCCAGTAAACCCAACACCAAATCTACGTCAAGGCCAGTAAACCCAACACCTGATCGATGACAAGGCCAGTAAAACCTACACATGATCAACGACAAGGCCAGTAAACCTGACACTTGATCAAGGACAAGGACAGTAAACCCAACACCCGATCAATGACAAGGGCAGTAAAACCATCACCTGATCGACAACAAGACTAGTAAAGCAAACATCTGATAGACGAGAATGCCTTTAAACCAGTGGTCCCCAAACTACGGCTCGCGGGCCAGATCCGGCCCCCGACCATATTTGGTCCGGCCCCCTGAACAATACCAGAGTGCATTTAGAATTTTTTTCAAATATGTGTATTTGTATTTGATAATAACGTTGGACTTTTGCAATAAAATGTTTCTTAGTTATGAACTATTTTCATTATTAAGTAATATAATACTATAATACATAAGTTAATAACTATTTTATACACGCATATAACGTAACATTCTGTTCCACCCTTCTGTGGTCTGTGCCCCTATCTGGCAACCCCCAGAAAAAAATTCTAAACCCGCTCCTCGCAAAGAGAGAACGGAATAATGGCGAAAAGATTAGGTAAGAGAAAAATTGATTCAGAATACAGGGCATTTAACCTGCAGTGGACAAACGATTATTTTTTTGTTCAATGCAAAGAAAAGGCTGTCTGTCTCATCTGTCAAGAGGCGGTGGCAGTATTCAAAGAATATAATCTGCGGCGACACTATGAATCCCGCCACAAAGACACGTATGCTAGCTTGCAAGGCCAAATGCGAGCAGACAAACTCTCAAAGCTAAAAAGTGGACTGTTAGCTCAGCAGAATACATTTGTTCACCAAGCTCAGCTGAACCAGTCATCTGTTCGGGCCAGCTTTCGGGTTGCTCAACTGATAGCAAGCAGCGGTAAACCTTTCACTGATGGAGAGTTTGTCAAGAAATGCATGAACGCTGTCGCGGAGGAGGTGTGTCCTGAGAAGAAAGATGTCTTTAATGCCGTGAGTCTATCAGCGAGTACAATCACCAGACGGATTGAAGAAATCGGGGGTAATGTATATGCCCAGCTGCAGCAGAAGACGAAAGAATTTGAATTTTTTTTCATTAGCACTGGATGAGAGCACGGACGTGCAGGACACCGCGCAACTGCTCATTTTTGTTCGTGGAGTTAGTGCAAACTTTGAGATCTGCGAGGAG
>NW_023625466.1:0-3305 GCF_014905685.2 Nematolebias whitei
TATATATATATATATATATATATATATATATATATATATATATATTTATTTTGTTTTACTTTTAATTTTATGTAAGTATGAATTACTGCATTACACCTTATAATAAATGGAGAGAACACCATGAAAATCACAAATAAAATTCATGACGTTGTTGCAATCCAATATAAACATGAACAACCATGCAAAATCCTTTCAATAGTCTCAACTATGCATTTCAACCCAAGTAAGGGTTATAAGTGGACAAATGGTTTATACCCTATCAAACATAAAGAAAAAGCACAATTATTGCTAAGAAACTCCAAAGATGAAATCACATGCTGAAAGCATCATGTCAGATGAGAGATACATAATTCTTCTGATTGACATGAGAATTGTTCCCATAATGTTCCACAGCTCCAGTCTCCAAATGTGACCTTGTGTCACTGTTTGTAGTTGTTTTTAGGACTTTATACAATAATTAAATATATATATATATATTCTTAATTCATGTCACAAATCATTTAACAGGATTTTTAAACCAAAGAAATGTGAAGCAAATAAATGGTGATTTAATGGATGACATCAATTAATAAAACCAAACATTTTTCATCACAGAATATTGGTGCAAGTTCTTAAGAAAATTCAAGGTCTTGTTCAAGTCAAGGGCAACAGGTCCTTGGCTCTTATCTGCAGTCCAGCTGAGTTGCTTGGTCCTATCAGCAGGTTGTTATCTTGGTGCCCTCATAAACCTCAGCAGTGTATGAGCTACCTGGGCCTTATCAGAGGCTGTCCTCCCAGTAAAGGATCCATGACTGGAGGGCCTCCACCCACCCTGGTTTGACCTCTCCTTGGTTCTCCTCCTTCAGCCTAGCTAGCCTGTTTTACCCTGGGTGCATGGTTTTCATTGTCTGCTCTCACTCATTATTTTGCTTCAAATGTCAAAGCAGATTTGTTAGGATTAAAAAAATAAATAAAAAAGCTAAAAAAAAAATAAAGGTTAGAGATCATCTATTAACTATTACTCTAATTCAATGCATTACTGTCTTTTTTTTAAGTGCTTGTTTGGTGTTTCTTTTGTGTTTTTATATTTGATGTTCTGACAATGAAATGTTTTGTTTAAATGTAAAATTAACGCATTTACCCAATATTTATTATAAGCTTAAGTTTTATGGATTGGTCAAAATTTGGACCCACTGCCTTTGATTTCTTGTCAAACCTCATATTGTTCAGCTGTTAGCAACACTATGTCTGCTCATGTTAGGTTGCCACATTGTTATTCGTAGCTCGCTGTGGCATCCAGCACATTACTGCCAACCAATTATTGCATAACCGTTTAGAATCCGCATATTAGAAATGACAACAAAAAAAAAACGTGCTCACCGTTTGCTTTTCAAAACAGTAACCAGGATAAACAAGACACGGCTCTTCCAAAGACAAATGATGAACCCTGTGCCAAAAAATAAATTCAAAATTACATACAAGCCACATCGTGTGTAACAAATTAAAAAAAGAAAGTCATAAAGCAAAAAAAAGAAAAAAAAAGAAAACTGAAGGCACTCGGGCATTAATAAATCTTATTACTGAAATGTATTTTTATTTTATTTTGCATTAAATGCAAGAATACAACAGGGTAAACTTTTTTAAATTTTTTTTATTATTAATGCAATTACATGTAGGCGTGTAGGCTGAAACACACTGAACTGTCAAGCTTAAACTCATATATTTTGGTGTTACGCAATATTAAAACATAAAAACAGTCTTGAACATGGCAGCTACAAACAGAGAAACACACAATACAAATAAACAACAATAAAACGGTATCTCTTGCGACAAACACAAAATGCTGCAAAAATAATAATGTCCTCATTTCAAAACCCTTCATCAACAACTGAGAGCATTATTAAAAACATAATTAAGAAAGATTGTCTTGTGTCTTGCTGCTTCACACCCAGCATTAGCAAACATCGTGTGTGACACAACGTGCACATTCATTAATGACGACAGGAAAATGAAATAAAATCAAAGGTCTTGGACGACCCCCTACTTACACAAAATTGCCTGTCTCTCAATTTGAAAATAAATAATAAGAAAGACACTCATGTGCAAGCAAACCTGCTGAGTCTCAACTAATTGACAGGCTCAAGAGATCTGAGTGCACGGGGGTTCAGGTAACAGGTAGCTGTGTGTTCAGTGCGGTGGCTTGAGTTTACAGTGGCAGTAATTATTGGAGTGGCAACACTGACAGCCCCACTAATGAGTGTTGACAGCCACACCCCCACGGTTGTTGTTTTAATAGACTAAACATCAGGCATGGAATGGATTAGTTTGTGCATTTAAATTCACGTACACACAAACTAGTGCTCTGATCCCTGCCAATAAAGTACAACGTGCAAGGCTGTGCATGTGTCTTAACACACATACATGGATCTTTGAATATGCACAAGTATTCAATTTAAAACTGCTGTCCTGCAGAGAAAGCTTGCTGAGCAAGAAAATTATATTTGGATGTTTATTTATTTATTTTTTTGACCGTCACCAAGTATGATTGTCACCTTGTACAGGTTCCTGAAATACTTAGGGTTATGTGTTTTATTATGAGCAAATATATAAAAGTGTTATTTTTATTCACCTCTTGTCAAAAGGAAATGGCCAAGTAACAATGTTTTTTGTTCATGTCTGTGTGTGTGCACGTGTTTACGTGTCTGTCTTTTACTAAAATAGCTTGTGAACCACTACATACATTGACAGAATGTAATCGGTGGATGTACATCAACAAATACATTTTTGGAGTTAGTTGGCTGCCAGAGCCAAGTGACCTTAATAAAACAAAAATACTTTATCACGGTGACAGATATTGAGCTAAAATTTGTTGTGGTAGTAGCTGAGCATCATTGCCAACACATACGGTTGTGATTTCAATGTGATATTTTGCAATATTTCATGAGAGTGCACTAAATATTATTTTCAGACGTGGACCAAAATGGCTGCAGTTCCATCATTTCTCATAAAACACTCAGTCTGAATCTCTGGCCTGAATGCCACTGGGCAAAATGAGTTTCTTCATAGATTTCTAGATATCTATTTTTTATGTACATCAGGTTTATTCAACAAAAATGGGGATCAGGGGGCCACAGTTTCTGAAAGCCAGCTGCTCAGGGGTCGGACATCCAGCAATTGAAGTCATTATGTAAATAAAGCAAGCATTACAATGATTTATTACCTTTTACATGCATTAGTTTTATTGCATTAACTCATAAATACAATAAACAGAAGCCGAAAATCAAACCCAGAACCTACAAGAAAAAGAAAAACTCATTGGTGGTATA
>NW_023625467.1:0-3305 GCF_014905685.2 Nematolebias whitei
GCTGTGTGAGGCCATTTCTGAAGCCTACAAGCATCAGATTTAGAGCCTCCTGTCAACCTCAAGCACACTCGACCAGGGTTATCGCATCTTCGACTGCTCTGCATAATGGTATGTCAATGCAGGACATTTGCACTGCGGCTGCATGGTCAACACTTTGCTCATTCATTCGCTTTTATTTACGTGATGTGACGGCTCGTTCCATGACACATTCTGTCCTTAGTGCTCTAACAGAATGAATATTGTTGTTTTTCATGGAACTCTGTTTAAGCTCACTTCTGTCTGCATGCTTCACAGTGTGAGATGTTGTTATCAGTCACAAGTTGTGTCTGTGATTTTGGTTCTATTGTCATTAATCAGTTCATGACTATTGTTACCAATCAGTTCATTTGATCAATAATCAGTTCATTGTTTTTTGATCTGTTTATACTACTCAGCCATGAACCAGTTGGTTCACGCCCCCCCCCCCCCCCCTCTTCTTTTCAACATCCTTTCCCCGTTGAAAATTTCCGGGGCGTTCATGTTTTTGTCAGTACGCATAGTTATACAACATGCGTCTGTGCATGGCACATAATTACGCAACGCGTAGTTATGCACACGGGGAGCTGAGTGAAAAGACGTTTTTTGGGCAAGCTTCCGCGTCATACTGTGTTCGAATGGACCCAGTGAGGCGAGGACCACATCCGCTTCGCCCTTAACCCATCAGCGACAGCCTTAAAGGGCGAAGCTTATACGACATAGAATGTTGGTTACGTACTGTAACCCCAGATTCTATGAGTATAAGCGTAGCCCTTTAAGCGTCGGGCCTCACTGGCTCCTAAATGGCTGAAGAAAAAGCTATTTTGGGAGCCGATTTCCCGCTCTTAACGTAATTTATACGGACTGGGT
Organism: Nematolebias whitei; assembly: GCF_014905685.2. Classification (NCBI taxonomy): domain Eukaryota; kingdom Metazoa; phylum Chordata; class Actinopteri; order Cyprinodontiformes; family Rivulidae; genus Nematolebias; species Nematolebias whitei. Next base: position 886 of record NW_023625467.1, read on the forward strand.
GGGGCCCACACAGCAGGTGGGCGTGGACTAAATTTTTTCAGTGCTTATGCTGCGCATAACGGGATAAACCCATCAGCGACAGCCTTAAAGGGCTACGCTTATACTCATAGAATCTGGGGTTACAGTACGTAACCAACGATTTTGTGATTAAAGGATTTGATAGTGTAAGAAGAGATCGACAGGAGGGAAGTGGATGAGGATGTGGAATATCTATAAAGCAAGGGATACAATATCAGGTTTTAGGGAAAGGGAAAGAACTTGAATATATAGTAATTGAGACATGGGAACAAGAAGGTAAATTTAAAATAATAAATTTTTATAATCCATGTAAAACATTATCAATTGGAATAATGGAGGAGTTAATTGAATATTTGGAAGGGAAAGTAATTTGGTGTGGGGATTTTAATGCAAATAGTACAGTGTGGGGTAAATGTAATGATAAAAATGGACAAGTTATAGAAGAATTGATGGAAATGAAATATCTTGTATGTGTTAATGATGGGAGGGGAACAAGAATCAATATAAGAACAGGGATGGAATCCGTTATTGATTTAACAATTGTCTCAAATGTTTTAGCTGGTATTTGTGAGTGGTTCATTGATAAAAATTCAACAATAGGTAGTGATCACTATCCCATTACAATAAGAGTAGGATTAACTTTAAATAATAAGAATATAAAACTCGGAAAGAAATTTAACTTTAATAAGGCAGATTGGATTAAATTTAGATATTTGAGTCAAATAAACTTAGAAAATGTAGATATGAGAATGGATATAAATGATATAAACTTAAACATTTGTAAGATAATAATAGAAGCAGCAGATCATTCAATAAAGAAAGGAGAGCGTAAAAATGATAAGAAAATGGTACCATGGTGGACAAATGAATGTAAAGAAGCAATAAAGTTAAGAAATAAAGCATTTAAGGTACTAAAAGGTAATCCAATTTATAAGAATTTAATTGATTATAAAAGAAAACAAGCAATGGTGAGGAGAACTATTAAGAATGCAAAAAGAGAATATTGGAGAAATTTTTGTAGTACAATAAGGAAAGAAACAAAAATTGAAAAAATTTGGAAAATAATTAAAAGAATGAATGGCATAAAGAGAGAGTTTGAATATCCCATATTAAAAATAGATAATACAAATATAATAAGAGATGAAGATAAAGTTGAAATATTGGCAAGAACATTTAGTAAGATTCATAGTTCAAATAATATTAGTAAAGAGGGAAGAAAAGGAAGAGAAAATACAAAACTTAAATATAAAGATTTATTACACAGTGTTGAAGAAACAAATAATTTGTTGAATGCTGAGTTTACAAAAGCCGAATTGAATTATGCACTTAAAAATACAAAAAATACAGCACCAGGTAAAGATCAAATTTGTTATAGAATGATAAGTCAACTCAGTGAAAAATCTAAAGATATAATATTATAATTATATAATAAAATTTGGGAGGAGGGAAAATTACCACTGAACTGGAAGGAATCAATTATAGTACCAATAGCTAACCCAGGAAAAGATAACGCAAACCCAGAAAACTACAGACCAATAGCTTTAACATCAAATCTATGTAAAATAATGGAAAAAATGATTAATAATAGACTAGTATATTATTTAAATAATAAAGGGTATATGTCTAAATATCAAAGTGGTTTCCGAAAAGGGAGGAGTACTAATGATCCAATGCTATGTCTAGAGCACGAAATTAGAAGAGCACAAGTAAATAAAAAAAGTGTAGTGGCAGTATTTTTCGATATAGAAAAAGCATATGATATGATGTGGGTTGAGGGATTATTAATTAAATTATACAAGTTGGGCATTAAAGGGAAAATGTTTAAATGGATTAAGGACCTTTTAACAAATAGGAAAATACAAGTTAGAATTGGTGACGTAATCTCAGGAAAATATATAGTAGAAAATGGAACTCCGCAGGGGAGTATTATTAGTCCATTATTGTTCTCAATTATGATAAATGATGTATTTAAAGATTTTGGAAAAGAAATGGGTTGTTCACTTTTTGCAGATGATGGAGCTGTTTGGAAAAGAGGGAAAAACATAGTTTTTATTGTTAAAAAATTACAAGAGGTTATTATTAAAATAGAGAAATGGGCATTGCAATGGGGATTTAAGTTTTCAGTTGAAAAAAAAAAAATAATGATATTTACTCAGAAAAAAATAAACAAGGAAATAAAATTAAAATTATATAACCAAGAATTAGAGCAAGTAAAGTGTATTAAATATTTAGGGCTATGGTTTGATGAAAAATTAAAATGGAATATACATATTCAAAAAGTTGTTGATAAATGTAAGAAAATTTTAAATATTTTGAGGTGCTTGGCTGGCAGTGACTGGGGAGCAGATAGGCAATCATTAAAACAGATTTACACAGGTATGATAAGATCTAACATAGACTTT
>NW_023625468.1:0-3305 GCF_014905685.2 Nematolebias whitei
AAAATAAGGACGAGACGCTCGCTTGACACAACAGTCAAAAGCGAATGTGGTCTGCAGAATGAGTTTAGTGGAATAACTCATTTTCAGCCCGAGCTGCACACTTCTCATCGAAGTGGTGTCAAACGCACTCCTGTCATGTGAGCAGCCTTCACTCAAACGGAGCTGCGTTGATGAAGGTGCGCGCACCACCTCTCAGCACTCGCCCGCTCGCATCAGCATAAATGTGAGACCGTAGAACGGGCCCAGTGAGAAAACTCGCCCTCAGCAGGAGCGGCACGTGCCTCACCGAAGCAAACATGTGCTTTCGTGGTGCCTGCAGCCTTTTTCAATCGACGCAGCGTTGATGAAGTCGCGCACAGGAGCGGCACGTGTCTCACCGCAGTGGTGTCAAACGCGTGCTCCCACAGCGCCAACAGTTTTCACATGCCTCTCCTCAACACACGCCTGTCCACATAGACATGAATGTGAACCTGCAGCCTGAGTGTGGCACAGAGGTGCGCTCAGAGCCCTTTCAAGGAAGCCTCGCCTTGGGTCACACGGAACACATTTCCACGGCGCATGACGACGATCGGAGCGGTAGACTGGCTGACGTCCGTAAAAACATGACGCACCAACTAAACGCGCACCCACTCCACGAACGTTACGTGGAGTGGCTGCGAACTTGCTCGCCAGACAGATGGATGGCCAGGCTGATAGCAGGGGTTACACGCTGTAACTTGCAGCCCGACCCCCTCTGTTCGGAGGAGTTTTAGAGACGGTCCTGTCATCACCAGACCAGGTCTCATCCCTAAATGCAGAAGTCCAGGGGTTCCCGACGCAGAGGAAAACACAGTTTTTTTTACTCACGATACTTCCTAGTTCCAAAACGGACCGGAGGAACGAGACCAATTTTGGACCTGTCAGTTTTCAACAAGGCGATCGTGGGCAGACCGCTTCACATGTTGACAACGGGAAGTAGCGGCACAGGCTCAGGTGTTGATGCCACACCTGCTAATTCTGGGCTTTGCCATAAATTGGGAAAAAGCTCGATTCTCCCGGCCCAGACAATTGTTATCTGGGAGTGTGGCTAAACTCAACCACCATGAGGGCTCGTTTATTCATTTATCCCAGACGAGACTTGACACTCTAAGAGTCCAGCTCCACCACGTAAGACCGGGCAGAGTAGTAACAGCTATTTTCTGTCATGAAGCTGTTAGGAACGATGTCGTCAGCTCACACAGTGACCTGCTGAGCTTACTACACATGAGACGCCTCCAGAGATGGTTTGCTCGTCTGCGCGTGGATCTGGTGAAGCAAAAGAGACGGACTTTCACTGTTCCTCCCTCCGTGAGAACAGATCTCCGACACTGGGATACCCCCTGGTTCTGTCGGAGGGAGTCCCCGTCAGCAGACCTACGTCACACGTGTCAGTCTTCACAGACACATTGTTGTCAGGTTGGGGGGTGACATGCCTATCTCGAGCTGTAGGGGCACTGTGGCCTCTCTCACACCAGCTCATATAAACGTTCTGGAATGTCACACGGTTCTGAATGTGATTCAACACTTTGCTCCTGTGCTACAGAATCAACATGTTTTGATTCACACAGACAACAAAGTGACTGCTGCTTACATAAACTGGCAGGGGGTGTGTGCGCTCAGCCCAAATGTTCATATTACGAGAAAACTACTGTGTTGGGCACACCAAAATCTGCTCTCCATGAGAGCAGTGTACATCCCTGGTGTTCTGAACAAGGGGCAGATGTGATGTCCAGGGGCGGTCCGTGTCACGGGGACTGGACCCTCCACCTCAATCTGATGGCCCAGACGTGGCAGAAATTTGGAAAAGCGGCTGTGGACCTGTTTGCGACACGAGAAAACGCTCAGTGTCAACTATGGTTTTCACTGAGCCCGCGAGACGAACCACCGCTGGGGGTGGACGCATTTGCTCACAGCCCATGGCCCAAAACGCTTCTTACGTTCCCCCTCACCTCCTCTGATATTACGGTTTCTGAACCGATTTCAGGAGGAGGGATTGACAGCTCTCCAGGTGGCTCCCGAGCGCGTGAACGCAACATGGTTCCCGGTTCTACATCGCCTGTTATCGGGACGCCCATGGAAACTGCCGTGGAGGGAGGACGCTCTCCTCCAGGTGAGAGGAGCGATCAGGAATTACCCAGAAATAGGCCAGCACCTGTGGGTCTGGCCGCTGAGCTGATCCGCTTTCGAGAGGATGGGTCTCCCGCAAGATGTAGTGTACACAATCCAGGATTCACGTGCTACATCCACCACAGCGCTATACAGGTCCTTCTAAAAAAATTAGCATATTGTGATAAAGGTCATTATTTTCCATAATGTAATGATAAAAATGAAACTTTCATATATTTCAGATTCATTGCACACCAACTGAAATATTTCAGGTCTTTAATTGTTTTAATATTGATGATTATGGCATACAGCTCATGAAAACCCAAAATGCCTGTCCCAAAAAATTAGCATATTTCATCCCACCAATGAAAGACAAGTGTTTTTAATACAAAAAACACCAACCTTCAAATAATCATGTTCAGTTATGCACTCAATACTTGGTCGGGAATCCTTTTGCATGAATGACTGCTTCAATGCGGCGTGGCATGGAGGCAATCAGCCTGTGGCACTGCTGAGGTGTTATGGAGACCCAGGATGCTTCAATAGCGGCCTTAAACTCATCCAGAGTGTTGGGTCTTGCGTCTCTCAACTTTCTCTTCACAATGTCCCACAGGTTCTCTATGGGGTTCAGGTCAGGAGAGTTGGCAGGCCAATTGAGCACAGTAATACCATGGTCAGTAAACCATTTACCAGTGGTTTTGGCACTGTGAGCAGGTGCCAGGTCGTGCTGAAAAATGAAATCTTCATCTCCATAAAGCTTTTCAGCAGATGGAAGCATGAAGTGCTCCAAAGTCTCCTGATAGCTAGCTGCATTGACCCTGCCCTTGATAAAACACAGTGGACCAACACCAGCAGATGACATGACACCCCAGTGACTGTGGAAACTTGACACTGGACCTCAAGCAATGTGAATTCTGTGTCTCCTCTCTTCCTCCAGACTCTGGGACCTTGATTTCCAAAGGAAACGCAACATTTACTGGAATCAGAGACCATAACTTTGGACCACTCAGCAGCAGTCCCAGGCGAGATGCTTCTGACGCAGTCTCTTGTTCAAAAGTGGCTTGAGCTGGGGAATGCGGCACCTGTAGCCCATTTCCTGCACACACCTGTGCACGGTGGCTCTGGATGTTTCTACTCCAGACTCAGTCCACTGCTTCCGCAGGTCCCCCAAGGTCTGGAAT
>NW_023625469.1:0-3304 GCF_014905685.2 Nematolebias whitei
TGGCCCATAACAATAATGAGGGGAGACAAAGGTATGGGCCAATTAAAATGGTTTATTGTACAAACAAAAACCCAAACAAGGATAATAAATATAAATGTGCCAATATGTTTGTGTGTGCAGTGTAAGAGTAAGTGGATGTGTAACCATCCCTGTAGTCAGAGGAGGGACCATGACACCACCCTCCTTAAAAATGAGGGTCCCACCCTCAATCCATAATTATGGCCCAACATAAAACCATTTTCCAAAAAATATTTTCCCAAAATACAAAATGGGTACCAATCCTGGCTTCTTAAGGGTTGCCATACATCCTCTTGTCAGCTGTCCATCCCTCCAACTCAACAACCACGGCACCTGAGGAGCAGTCGAACAGGAGGAGCAGATAGCCAAAAGAGGAAAGCAAAGGACAAAACACAAAGATTAATTCAATGGAGCACGGGACAAGGCATCTGCAATAACATTATCTTTACCAGTAATTTGTCTAATGTCAAGTTGGTAAGGTTGTAAAAACAAAGCCGAACCCATAAGGCGTTGGTTGGGGTTCTGCAGAGACTTTAGGAATGTGAGCGGATTATGGTCTGTAAAGACCGTAAGGGGAGTCAACCCAGAGCTGACATAGATTTCAAAGTGCTGCAACGCCCAAATGAGACCCAATGCCTCCTTTTCTATACTCAAATAATTTTGCTGATATGTTTTAAATTTCCAGGAGAAGAAACTGACTGGACACTCCACACCCTCATCATTTTCCTGCAATAATACAGCCCCAACCCCTATCTGACTAGCATCTACCTGTAGTTTGAAAGGTTGATCAAAACATGGTGCTTTCAACACAGGAGCTAACCATAAAAGAGCCTTAACTGCCTCAAATGCTTCTTGGCACTGGGTGGACCAGACAAACTCAGCTTGGGCTTTTAATAAGTTTGTCAATGGAGTCACTACTACTGAAATATTTTTTTTCCCAGGAAATGCATTAGTTCCTTTTTGGTGGTTGGCTGCGGGAACTGCCTCACAGTCATCACCTTTGCTTCCACTGGCCGAACAAAACCCTGACTAACAATTTTACCCAGGTAAGTTACGGTTGTATTGGCAAACTCACTCTTTGCCAAATTAATGGTCAACCTGGCCCACACCAGTCTTCCAAACAAGGCTTTTATTTGCTGGACATGCTCCTCCCAAAAATCTTGAGTAAATAACCACATCATCAAGATACACAGCACACCCTTCCAGGTCTGACACAACCATATTCATGAGCCGCTGAAAAGTGGAGGGGGCATTCCCCAAACCAAAGGGCATTACTGTGTATGAGTACAAACCAGATGGAGTTATGAACACAGCTATTTCACGGGCTCTTTTGGTCAAAGGCACTTGCCAATACTCCTTTAGAAGATCAAATTTACTAACATACCATGCTGACCCAACTTGGTCTATGTAGTCTTCCATCCTAGGAAGAGGGAAAATATGCGTTTTAGTAATGCTGTTTACTTTCCAATAGTCAGTTCAAGGTCTAAATGTTGAGTCAGTCTTCTTAACTAGAACACAGGGTGATGCCCATTTTGAAAAACATGGTTCAGCTATACCATTTTCCAACATATATTTTACCTGTCTCCAACTGTTGTTTCTTCTCCTCAGATACTCTATAAAATCTTTGTTTAATGGGTTTAGGCTCTCTGATGTTTGTCATGCTCTATGAGATGAGTCTGTGTGGGTGTATCAGAAAATAAAACAGGATAACTTCTAATGACTGCCACCAACTCATCACGTTTTTCACAATCTAGATGGTCTACCAATACTCCAATGTTTTGCAAAGTCTGAGAATTATTCAAACGACCTCTTAAAACCTCATCTGGGACAACACCTATCTCCTCTTCTCCTCTCTCCAAAAGGTTAAGGTCACAATGGACAGTCACAGGAACAGCAGCCAATGCTAATCTTATGGTTGAAGTACCTTGGTCCGGATTATGGGAATGATATAACTTCAACAGATATATGTGGCACAACTTTGACAATTTCCTATTACCTGGAGTCTCAATGAGATAATGTAAATCTGACACTTTGCGCAACACAGTAAAGGGACCACAATACTTTGCCTGAAAAGGCGAATTCACAAGTGACAAAAGAGCAAAGACACGGTCACCAGGACTAAACTCACGCAGCTCAGTTCGTCTGTCATATTTCTGTTTCATTTTCTTTTGAGACTCCTCCTTGAATCACCACCTTATCGTGGTGGAGGAGTTTGTGCGCCTGAATGATCCTAGGAGCTACGCTGTCGCTGGTAGGGTCTCCCAAGGCAGATTGGTCCTAGGGGACAGGCCAGACAAAGAGCGATTCAAGAGATTTTTATGGACAAAACAAGGAACTCAGTGTCCCTTGCCCGGATGTGGGTTACCAGGCCCCACCCTGGAGCCAGGCCTGGGGGAGGGGCTCGTCGGCGAGCACTTGGTGACCGGGTCTCTGCCCATGGGGCCCGGTCGGGCTCAGCCCGAAGGAGCAGCATGGGTTTGCCTTCCTGTGGACCCACCACCTGCAGGAAGGGCTATAAAAGTCAGGTGCATGATGCTATAGGCAGTGGCTGAAGGCAGGGACCTTGGCGCTCTGACCTTGGCTTACCAAAGCTAGTTCTTGGGACATGGAATATAACCTGTCTGGCAGTGAAGGAACCTGAGCTTGTGCGCGATGTTGAGAGGTACCGACTAGATATAGTTGGGCTCACCTCGACGCACAACATGGGCTCTGGAACTGATCTCCTTGAGAGGGGTTGGACCTTATTCCACACTGGAGTTGCCCATGGTGAGAGGTGTCGAACTGGTGTGGGTCTACTTGTAGCTCCCCAACTTAGTGCCTGTGTGTTGGAGTTTTCCCTGGTAGATGAGAGGATGGCTTCCTTTCGCCTTCGGGTGACGGGACAGGCTCTGACTATTGTTTGTGCCTATGCACCAAACTGCAGTTCAGAGTATCCGGCCTTCTTGGAGTCCTTAACAGGGGTGCTGGAAGGTGCGCCAGCTAGTGACTCCTTTATTCTGCTGGGGGATTCAATGCCCATGTAGCTTCAATGAGAAGAAGTCTGAAGTCATGCTGTTCCATCCCAGTGGCTCACTCATGAACCATGACATTGACCTTTTCTCTCTAGCCCCGCTAGAGAAACAAAAGGTCACTAATCTGGGGGTGATGATGGACCCGTCCTTAAAACTCAACAGTCACGTAAACATGATAGTCAAATCCTGTTTTTTTCAGCTGAGACAGTTGTCTAAGCTGAAACCTATACTCCAAAAAGAACCTTGAGACAGTGATCCACGCCTTCATAACATCT
>NW_023625470.1:0-3304 GCF_014905685.2 Nematolebias whitei
GTTGTTGTTGTTGTTTGCGATCCGGCCTCTGGTTCATGACAGTAGAATCTGGCCATTATGGATCCAACACCAACCCGAGAGTGGTGCTCTAAGGTAGAAGGGGCTGTTAGTAAACTTGAGAAAGGGCTTCAGGAAATGGTTGTTTCTCTTCAAGCTTTGTCCCAACAGTCAAACCAAGTCATCAACCAAACCCTGTTGACTCCTGCACCAAGAGAACCACGGTTAGCCCCCCCTGAACATTTCAGAGGTGAGCCTGAGCAATGTCGACCATTTTTGACTCAGTGTGACATTCAATTTCAATTGCAACCTTCATGTTTTCCCACTGAGCATGCTAAAGTAGCTTATGCTGTCTCACTTCTCGCTGGAAGAGCCAAGACGTGGGGCACTTCTGAATGGTTAAAAGGTGGCGTGGTATGTCGTAATTTTTCTGAATTTTCCAAAGAGTTGTGTCGGGTTTTTGACCCCATCCTCCCTGAGAGAGAGGCAGCCCGAAGAATTTTTGATATTAAACAAGGCAAGGATTCTGTAACCAAATACATCATTCACTTTCACTCTGTTTCAGCAGACAGTCATTGGGATGAACACGCACTCACTGACGCCTTCTTCAGGGGGCTTAATGAAGATGTTAAGGATGTGCTGGCAACAATGGACTATCCCTCATCCCTACGCCAGCTGGAGGAGGTGGCCACCCGTGTTGACCTTCGCCTGCGTGAGCGTGAGCGTGACCGTGAACAGAGTCGAGGCAAGGCCACAGCCATGTCCAGAACCAGACATCACCTTGTGGATCATGAACCTAAAATGGAACAAACCAAGAGCCCTCAGGATCCTCTGTATGCTACGGAACCCATGCAACTAGGAAGAAGTCGTCTGACCACCCAGGAACGAGAACGTCGGAGGAGGTACCATCTCTGTTTTTATTGTGGTCAAGGCGGTCATGATTGTCATCATTGTCCAGTAAAAGACCAGGCTCAGCAGGAGAAGAGAGGCTCCTGTTGAGTCTTAGTCATAAGATCAAGTCCTCTCCACCTATCATGTCCAAGTCCAAGGTCAAGTTCATAATAAAGGGTGGTCAACCCGTCATCGTCTCAGCTTTTATTGATTCAGGGGCCGACACAGAATTCATTGATAAAACCTTTGCCAAATCCATAGATCTGACCATTGTTCCATCACCTAACAACCATAAGGTCCTCGCTTTAGATGGTCATCCTTTAAGTCAATCTAGTCTTGAAACTGTTCCAGTCACCATGGTGTCGGCCAACAACCATTCGGAACTGATCAGATTCATTGTTATTGATTCACCCCAACTCCCAGTGGTTTTAGGTTCCACTTGGTTACGCAAACACAACCCCCAAATCGATTGGAGGAACCAAGAGATTGTAGGATGGGCTAATGAGTGTTATTCTACATGTATTCAGAGCCAACCCAGTTCACCAGCCCTTGTCACAGCCAATGAGGAGACCTATCCTAATCTAAGTCAGGTACCTAAAGAGTACCATGATTTGAAAGAGGTCTTTAATAAATCAAAAGCTACGTCCCTTCCGCCACATCGTCCATACGATTGTGGTATTGACCTGATCCCAGGTTCTACCCCCCCTCGGGGTAGATTATATTCTTTGTCTGGTCCCGAGCAAGAGTCCATGAGGAAATATATAACAGAGTCCCTCCAAGCTGGTATCATTAGACCTTCAGCATCCCCCGCTGGTGCAGGTTTTTTCTTTGTAGGGAAGAAAGATGGGTCACTTCGTCCATGCATTGACTATAGAGAACTTAACAAAATAACCATAAAGAACAAGTATCCTCTGCCCCTCATGAACTCTGCTTTTGATATAATCCAAAATGCTAAGATATTCACCAAACTGGATCTTCGCAACGCTTACCATTTGGTCAGGATACGGCGGGGAGATGAATGGAAGACGGCTTTTAATACCGCAGATGGCCATTATGAATATCTTGTTATGCCATTCGGCCTCACCAACGCTCCTGCCGTTTTCCAAGCCCTGGTTAATGATGTCCTTCGTGACATGATTAACATTTACGCTTTTGTTTACCTTGATGACATACTTATCTTTTCACAAGATAGCATTTCTCACCGTCGCCATGTCAGAGCTGTCTTAACCCGCCTTTTACAGAACAACTTGTTTGTCAAGGCAGAGAAGTGTGCTTTCCACCAAGTGTCCACCTCATTCCTTGGGTTCAACATTTCTCCAGGTCAAGTATCCATGGAACCCGGGAAGGTATCAGCGGTGGTGGATTGGCCCAAGCCCAAGGATCGTAAACAGCTGCAAAGGTTTCTGGGTTTTGCAAATTTTTATAGGAGGTTCATTAAGAACTACAGTTCAGTTGCAGCTCCTCTTCATTTTCTCACCTCATCTAAGACCAAGTTCATCTGGGACTCCGTTGCCAACCAATCATTCCAGAAGCTCACAACATTGTTTTCCTCTGCTCCAATCTTGCACTCTCCAGACCCCGAGAAACAATTCATTGTGGAGGTCGATGCATCCAGCACCGGGGTGGGCGCCATCCTCAGTCAACGCAGCACAGATGGTAAGATCCACCCCTGTGCTTACTTCTCCAGGGCACTCTCCCCCGCTGAGAGAAACTACGACGTGGGAGACCGTGAGCTTTTGGCAGTCAAGATGGCCCTGGAGGAATGGAGGCACTGGCTGGAAGGTGCGAAGAAGTCCTTTTTGGTATGGACCGACCATAAAAACCTGGAGTACCTTCGCACAGCAAAGAGACTCAATCCCCGTCAGGCCAGGTGGGCTATGTTTTTCTCTCGGTTCAGTTTCACCCTCTCTTACAGACCCGGGCCCAAGAATGCCAAGCCGGATGCCCTGTCCCGGGTCTTTGAGGTCAAGGAAGGGCCCTCAGAAGAGGTCGAGTTCATCCTGCCTGAGACCGTACGTCTTTCTTTGACTCAATTAGAACTCGATCTCCAACAAGTCCAACTCTCCGAGCCACGTCCACCCACCTGTCCTAGGGGGCGCCTGTTTGTCCCCAATCAAAAGGTAAAAGAGGTTCTTGAATTATGCCATTCATCAAAGTTGTTCTGTCACCCAGGAATCACCAAGACCCTCCAACTCATTCGCGCCCGATTCTGGTGGGCTACGCTTACGGAGGACACCAAGCACTTTGCCAAGTCATGTCCCGAATGCAATCGTGCCAAGTCTTCCAATCGCCCACCTGCCGGGCTGCTACGACCCCTGCCAATTCCTTCACGCCCATGGTCACATATTGCTATGGACTTTGTGACTGGTTTACCCCCTTCTGAAGGTAATTCAGTGTTATTGACCATTGTGGACCG
>NW_023625471.1:0-3303 GCF_014905685.2 Nematolebias whitei
TCTTCCATTCATCCATCATCCCTCATCCATCCATCCATTCATCCATTCATTATTTATCATCAATAATAGTTACAAATAAAAAAACGTAAAATGGTATAAAGTTTATTCATTTTAAAAAGTACAAAACAATTCCATAACAATATAAAAAGATACAAGAGATTTAAAATGAAAGGCAGCAGAAAGAAGAAAAAATCTTATATCTGCCCCTTTTTTCAAACAATTATTTCAATCATAATAATTTTCAAGTAACAGAACAAAATGAATAACTCTTTCTAATTTTTCTAATTCTAATACAAAACACACACTAAGCTACTTCATATATACTTTTTTAACAATCCAGTTTTGATCTTTTTCTTAAATGTGCACATTGACTTGGCATTTTTCACATCACTCTCTAGACCATTCCACAATCCAACTCCTTGGATTGAGGTAGACCTTCCCTTCAGACTAGTTCTGAATTTTGGTTTGACAAATATCTCTATCCCCTTAAGATTGTAACAACTTTGTCTTTTAATAAAATTTCTTTGGATATTTAACGGTAATGTGTTATTTTGAGCCCTATACATAACTGATAAAATACTATAATCTACCAAATCATGGAACTTCAATAACTTCAGTTGATAAAATAATGTGCTTGATGGGTGACTGTAATGCTTTCTGGTGATAATTCTTACAGCTCTTTTCTGTAAAATAAAAATAGGTTTTGTAAATGTTTTACACGCTTTCCCCCAAACATCAATGCAATAGATTAAATGTGGAACAATGATTGTGTTATACAACATGTACAGAGCTTTATCGTTTAATAATTCCCTGACTTTGTATAGTACTGCAATAGATTTAGATATTTTTGTTCTTACAGAATTGATGTGATTTTTCCATGTTAGCTGTTCATCAATGATTACACCCAAAAATTTCATCTCATTAACTCTACAAATCTCAACACCCTCAATTTTAAATGGATCATCAACAGTTCTCTTTTTGTTACTAAATATCATGTAATTAGTTTGATCTAAATTTAAGGATAATTTATTAATTTTAAACTGTTTGTATTTTATCAAATTCTGTCTTCATCAATTCCAACATCCGTTTTACATCTTTACCCAAACAAAAAAATGTGGTGTCATCTGCAAAAAGGATACATTTGAGGAGTCCTGATACATTCACTAAGTCATTCACATATAAAATAAGTAACTTTGGTCCAAGTACAGAGCCTTACCATACCATACCATACCAATTTATTTATATAGCACTTAAAACAGCAACAAGGCCAACCAAAGTGCTGTACAAAAGAACCAAACATGCACAGCAGACAGGAAAACATAAAATAGAAATACAGATACAAATAGCAGCAGAAGCTAACTAAAATGGCCAACAGAGTAGAGAACAGACCGGACCAAAACAAATCACACCGTGTTAAAGGCAAGAGAATAGAAGTGGGTCTTCAAGCGAGACTTAAAGACTGAGAGTGTGGGAGCCTGCCGGACACTCAGTGGCAACTCATTCCACAGTCGTGGACCTGCGACAGAGAAAGCCCTGTCACCTCTGAGCTTACGACGGGTTTCTGGGACTGAGAGAAGCATCTGGTCTGCTGACCTCAGAGAGCGCGGTGGGACATATGGCTGCAGAAGATCAGTGAGATAGGATGGGGCGGAACTGTTCAGTGATTTAAAAACATACATGAGAATTTTGAAATGGATCCGAAGGTGAATGGGTAGCCAGTGCAGGGAGGCCAAAACTGGCGTGATGTGCTCTCTATAGCCTGTACCAGTTAAAAATCGGGCTGCAGCATTTTGGACCAGTTGTAGACGAGCAATGGAGGACTGACTGATTCCAAACAGAAGTGAATTGCAGTAATCAAGCCTAGATGTTATGAAGGCGTGGATCACTGTCTCGAGGTTCTTTTTGGAGAGTATAGGCTTCAGCTTAGACAGCCGTCTCAGCTGAAAAAAACAGGATTTGACCATCATGTTTACGTGACTGTTGAGTTTTAAGGACGGGTCCATTATCACCCCCAGATTAGTCACCTTTTGTTTCTCTAGCGGGGCTAGAGAGAAAAGGTCAATGTCATGGTTCATGAGTGAGCCACTGGGATGGAACAGCATGACTTCAGACTTCTTCTCATTGAAACTTAAGAAGTTTAAAGCCATCCAGTCCCGGATGTCAGCCAGGCAGTCAAGAAGAGGCTGAATAGAGCGTGTGCCTCTGTGCCTCAGGGGGAAGTAAATTTGGCAATCATCGGCATAGAAATGAAAGGGTATGTCGTGTTTGCGGAAGATAGCACCTAGTGGCAGCAGGTATAAAGAAAAGAGAAGGGGACCGAGGATGGACCCCTGCGGTACCCCCCACTGGAGTGCGGTCGATGCCGAACTAAAATCTTTGATATTGACACAGAAGGTTCTGTCAGAGGTAGGACCCAAACCATTTAAGGGCTGACCCTGTGATGCCCACCCACTGCTCCAGTCTAGAAATGAGGATATTGTGGTCGATGGTGTCAAAAGCAGATGTAAGGTCCAATAGGACCAACAGCACAGAATCACCTGCGTCTGTGGAAATGAAAATGTCGTTAAAAACCTTCAGTAGAGCAGTTTCAGTGCTATGGAGAGATTTGAAGCCAGATTGGAATAACTCAAGGATAGCGTGATCCCCCAAAAACTGTTTCAACTGAGACTCCACAATTTTTTCCAGTAGTTTAGAGGTGAATGGGAGTCTGGAGACAGGCCGGAAGTTGGACATGACTGAGGGGTCAAGGTTAGGTTTTTTCAGGAGGGGCTGGACAGCAGCATGTTTAACAGTCTTTGGCACCACACCTGAGGATAAACTGCTATTCAGAATAGCGAGGATAAAAGGACCCAGGGTAGGAAAAACTTCCTTTAGCAGTCGAGGGGGGACCACATCAAAGGGGGAACCAGATGGTTTCATGCTGCACATTACCTGCTCCAGAGAGGACAGAGAGATGGGCTCAAAGTGGTCAAACACAGCCACACACTGAGAAGGGATGGACAGATCATGAGCTGGTGGAGAAATGAGTGCCCGGGTGTTTGCCACTTTTTCTAAAAAGAAATGGAGGAAGTTCTCACACAGCTCAGTTGAGGCTTCCAGAGGTGAAGGCTCACTGAGGTGTAGAACTGAGTTCAGGGTGGAGAAAAGAACTCGGGGGTTGTGGGAGTTGGGGACAATTAAATCAGAAAATAATTTACATTTGGCAGCTTTAACGGTTTTCTGATAGTGACGCCAACTCTCCCTTAACATTTGAAAAGACACCTGGAGCCTGTCCTTCCTCCACTTTCGTTCAGCTTTGCGACA
>NW_023625472.1:0-3303 GCF_014905685.2 Nematolebias whitei
TGTTATTTTCATATTTTGCCAAATTAATGTAAATGTTTGATGTGTTAAACTTGATTCTGTTAATAAATGACCCACTGTCGTGGTGAGTCAAAGATAATTAACGTCTCACGTCCACATTTCATTAAATTCAATGCACGTTTATATTCAGTCCAGAAAAATGAAGAATCCGTTTTAATTGATGAATATATCTCAGCATCTGTTCATCTACACTGTCCTCCTCTACCTCCTCCAGGAGCTGCTGAGGAGCTGTACCAGAACTGTTGTCTTTTCACTTGTAAATAAACACCGTTTCTTTTGTATTCCACCTGAGTCTGTCTCGTTCCGGGTCTCATACAAATCTGGGTTCCCCTCGGTTACGACAGAAATGCTCCAGCCAAAACAGACCCAGAATGAGACCGGGAGCGAACAGACAACCACCATCTCACAGGTGGAACGGATCTCCAGACTGGAGACCATGTTGCAACAGGTTCTGACCCAGCAACGTGCAGCCCAGTCCAACATGCAGGAACTCGGAGGTATGATTTACTCCCTAAATCAACAACTTCTACCTCCTCTTCCTCCAGATCCGACCGACACGCCTGTCCCCAGCGTTCCTCGTGAGACGCCTGTCGCAACCTCTCATGGTCCACAGCTGCTCGTCAAACCGTCTGAGCTGTTCGTCGGAGATCCCGACCAATGTGGGGGTTTTCTGCTGCAGTGCAGACTCGTTTTCGAGGGAGCCCCGTCTCTCTACAGCACAGACTCTGCAAAAATTATTTGCTTTATTAACCTTCTCAAAGGTAACGCTCTACGTTGGGCTACTTCTTTCATGCAGTCCCACGTGGACCCCCCGGCTACTTACCCCCAACTCCTGAAGGAGTTTCGACGGATCTTCGATCGCCCCCTGCAGGCTTCAAACGCAGTAAAACGTCTCCTGGGATTACATCAAGGCCGCCGTCCTGTTTCTGAGTACGCCCTGGAGTTCCGGATCCTGGCGGCTCAAACGAGGTGGGACGAACTCGCTCTCCAAGGTGCGTTCTTAAACTCTCTCTCTGACCAGATAAAAGACCAAATCGCTGCACGAGACGAACCGGAGGGGTTTGACCAACTAATCGATATGGCCATTTCCATTGATGACTGTTTCCGGGAGCGGAGGCGAGAACGGGACTACAACTCCCAGAAACCTTCCACTTCCGGGTTTGCGGCCCCTTCAGGTGAACCTCGTTATTTTAAAACTTCGAAAGAGAATCATCTTTTGAAGACGCCCCCGGGTATTAATTCTTCTTGTTTGTCTCCTCAGAACAATTTTCTCGTGCCTCCTGAGCCAGAACCCATGCAGATCGGGCGAACACGGTTGACGTTTGAAGAGCGAGAGCGCCGTAGAAACGCTAACCTCTGCATGTACTGTGGCAACCCCGGTCATTATTTACCTCTCTGCCCGTTTCGGGGAAACGAGCGAGCCCACCAGTAAAGCGGGAGATACTGGTGGGTAACTCAGCTCTTACCTCCCCATTTAAACTCCTCTTGCCCACAGTTATTCAAATAAATAATTCTCGTGTTTCCTTATTGGCCTTGGTTGACTCAGGCGCCGAACAAAATCTTATCAGTTCGGACCTGGTTGCCAAATATTCTTTTCCCACTCGCGAGATTCCTCCTATTTCTGTTTCGGGCGTAACTAGTAAAACGTTGGCGCTCGTCCAACAAAAAACTATCGAGCTTCATGTTATCATCTCTGGCAACCACCACGAGATGACTGACTTTTTTGTATTCGACTCCTCCGTTTCTCAGATAATTTTAGGCTTCCCCTGGCTAAAGGCGCACAACCCAGACATTAATTGGGAGCTGGGGCGAGTTGAGAAGTGGAGCAATAAGTGCCTCAAGAACTGTCTGCGCTCCGCGATCGCCGGGCAGCCAGTGGTCACTTCTCCTAGTGAGAAAGTAGATCTCTCCGCTGTTCCCTCTGCCTACCACGACCTTGCGGCGGCGTTTAGCAAACAGAGAGCCTTATCACTCCCTCCTCACCGTCCCTACGACTGTGCCATTGATTTACTCCCTGGCGCCCCCTTGCCGTCTAGTCAACTTTATAATCTCTCGGGTCCTGAGAGGGACTCTATGAAGGAATATATCAATGAGTCCCTCGACTCTGGTATTATTCGTCCCTCCACGTCTCCCGTCGGTGCAGGTTTCTTTTTTGTTTCAAAGAAGGATAAGACTTTACGTCCCTGCATCGACTATCGCGCTTTGAACAACATCACTGTAAAAAACAAGTATCCACTCCCTTTAATCAATTCCCTACATGAACAGTTGCAATCCGCCACTGTTTTTACCAAATTAGATTTAAGAAATACCTACCACCTCATTCGCATAAGAGAGGGCGACGAGTGGAAAACAGCATTTAAAACACCCCTCGGCCATTTTGAATATTTAGTTATGCCTTTTGGTTTAACAAATGCCCCCGCGGTTTTTCAGGCCCTGGTAAACAACGTTTTGCGCGACTTCATCGGCGATTTTGTGTTTGTTTATTTGGACAATATCCTTATTTTTTCCCGTGACCCCGCTCTGCATGTGGAACAGGTAAGGAGGGTTCTCCAGAGGTTACTGGAGAACCAGTTATTTGTTAAGGCCGAGAAGTGCCAATTTAATGTCTCCTCAGTTCCCTTCCTTGGTTTCATTTTTGGGGAGGGCCACTGCAGGACCGACCCAGAAAAGACTAAAGCTGTGGTCGAGTGGCCTAGACCCGAGTCCAGGAAATAATTGCAACGCTTCCTGGGCTTCGCAAACTTTTATAGACGCTTTATTAAAAATTATAGTCGAGTGGCTGCCCCTCTTTCTCAGCTCACCTCCACCTCCAGACCATTTATCTGGTCACCTGAGGCTGAAACTGCTTTCTTAAAATTAAAGACTTTATTTTCATCTGCACCCATCCTCTCTCACCCTGATCCACGCAGACAGTTTATCTTGGAGGTTGACGCTTCAGATACTGGGGTAGGGGCGGTGCTGTCTCAACGATCCTTGGAGGACAACAAGGTCCATCCCTGCGCTTTCTTTTCTAAACGCTTATCCCAAGCAGAGCGAAACTACGACGTGGGAAACCGTGAACTCTTGGCAGTTAAGCTGGCATTGGAGGAATGGCGGCACTGGCTGGAGGGCACGGAGACCCCGTTTTTGATTTGGACTGACCATAAAAACTTAACTTATCTGCGGGATGCTAAACGCCTGAACCCCCGCCAGGCACGTTGGTCACTGTTTTTTACCAGGTTCAACTACGTTCTTACCTTTAGGCCCGGCTCCAAGAACGTCAAGCCGGACGCACTGTCTCGCCAG
>NW_023625473.1:0-3303 GCF_014905685.2 Nematolebias whitei
ACACCCAGGATCCCACTCTCTGCTCCTCCTCAACCATCTCCTGAAACAATAACAAGTAAGGATCAATTCTTGATTTATCAATCATCATCATCATCCACCAAGAGGATATATATTCACCATCTCTCCCCTTCCCTTACAGCTGTTCGAGTTTTATCTTCACCTGTAAATAAATATCACTTACCTTTTTACCTGCCTCGTGTCCTTGCTTCCTTGGTCTGCTACATTGGGGGTCGACGTTGTATAAACCTGATAGTATGTCCCAGCCAATGGACCCCCCAGGCAAGACTGAGGAAGTAAGGGCTCAGTTAGGGCCACAAGGAAACTTTGACAATCTTGCTCTAACATTTCAGCAGATTATTACTCAACAGCAAACCACCCAAGACAACCTTCTGGAATTGGGGAGCATGGTGGCTTCACTACAGAAGGGGAGGACGTCGCAGCTTCACTCCCCCGAACCATTGGCTAAACCTGTTGGAGTTTCCCCTAGAGAACCAGACGTTCGACCTTCCGAGTTTTTTTGAAGGTAATACACGAAAGTGTGGGGGCTTTATTCTTCAGTGCGAACTTGCATTTAAAAGAGCCCCAGTTACCTACGACTCAGATTTTTCACGCATTACTTACATTGTTAGCGCTCTGAAGAGCGAGGCACTACAATGGGCGCAAGCCTACCTCCGCCGACGCTCCGTCGAAAACTTGACATATTCCACTTTCTTAAAAGACTTTCTCCAGGTGTTCGATCACCCTCTCCAACAGGAGGAAGCTGCCCAGAAATTATTCTCCTTACGTCAAGGGAAAGAGACGGTGGCGAAATTCTCAATCCACTTCCGCATCCTCGCCGAAGAGTCCGGATGGGATGAAAGAGCGCTCTGCAGTGCGTTCATAAGGGCCCTTGACCGCCAGATTAAGGACAAAATGATTACTGGTGAGATCCCTTCCCTCTTAAACGACGTTATTTCTCTGGCTATTCGCATCGATAACCGTGTTCGGGAGAACTTGCTCGAAGCGGACTTCAACTCCCGTGAGCCTCTCGCTTCCAGAAGCCCCGCCTTCTCTACTCCCGAGCTGGTTTCCGAAGAGGAGCCGATGCAGGTCGGAAAGACCCGACTCTCTCAGGAAGAGCGACAGCGACGTCATGAGGCGAAGGCATGTATGTACTGTGGAGGACAAGGTCACACAATTAAGACATGCAGGTTACGGGTAAAAGCCAACGCCTGCCAGTAAGTAAGGAGATACTGGTGGGCAATACTTCTTTTTCTCCTAAGAACTTTACCCTGCCTGTTATTCTCTGTCTAACCTCTGAAAATCACCCTGTGCAGGCACTAGTCGACTCGGGCGCTGAACAGAGCCTTATCAGCAGGGACCTCGTGGAGGAATTACAGATTCCCACAACAGGGTTGGATCCACCCATATCCGTCACCGCTATTACTGGACAAAACATCTCATCTATTTCATCTAAGACAGTAAAAATAAATTTTGTGGTCTCAGGAAATCACAGAGAAATGGGTGAGTTCTTTGTGTTTGATTCTCCCACATCACAACTCATATTGGGATACCCTTGGTTAAGGATTCACAACCCCCACATTAACTGGGCTGAAAACAGGATTGAAAAATGGGGTGAGGAATGTTCATTAAGATGCCTCCGTTCCGCCATTTCTCCCAGTTCTCCTCTTCCAGTGAAGAAAGAGGAGATTGATTTATCCAAAATCCCTATCCTCTACCATTCTTTAGCACCGGTTTTCAGTAAACAACTGGCCTTATCTTTGCCACGTCACAGACACTATGATTGTGCGATCGATTTACTGGCTGGAGCTCCGCTACCCGCTAGTAGATTGTTTAACATATCTGGTCCTGAGAGAGCCTCCATGAAGGATTATATCGAAGACTCTCTTAAATCTGGCATTATTCGCCCATCCACGTCTCCACTTGGAGCTGGGTTCTTTTTTGTCACAAAGAAGGACAAAACCCTTCGTCCATGTATAGACTATCGGGGCCTGAATCAAATCACTATCAAGAATAAATACCCTCTACCTCTCATCGACTCCGTTTACGAACAATTACAAGGTGCTACAATATTCACAAAACTAGACCTCCGTAATGCCTATCACCTAGTCCGTATTCGTAAGGGGGACGAGTGGAAAACTGCTTTCAAGACACCCCTTGGACATTTTGAATATCTGGTCATGCCTTTTGGCTTGACCAACGCTCCAGCAGTTTTTCAGGCCCTTGTCAACGACGTCCTACGTGATTTTCTCCAAGTCTTCGTGTTCGTCTACCTAGATGACATATTAATCTATTCTAAAGACGAGGCACAACACAACCAACACGTTAAAGCAGTTCTTCAAAGATTACTGGAAAATCAACTGTTTGTGAAAGCTGAGAAATGTGAGTTCCACCAGACTTCAGTCACTTTTTTGGGATTCATTTTTGAGAGGGGACAAGTGAGGTCTGACCCAGATAAGACACAAGCGGTGGTGGATTGGCCGACACCTACTAATCGGAAACAGTTACAGAGATTCTTGGGGTTTGCCAACTTTTACAGACGCTTCATAAAGAACTACAGCAAAATTGCCATTCCTCTCACACAACTAACCTCAACCCGCTTAAAATTTTCATGGACTGATAAGGCTGAACTTGCTTTTTCCACGCTTAAACATCTCTTCTCCACTGCTCCTATCTTATCCCATCCAGATACCTCAAAACAATTCATCGTAGAGGTCGACGCATCTGACACTGGGGTTGGGGCAGTCCTCTCGCAGAGATCGTCCGACGATGGGAAACTTCACCCGTGTGCCTTCTTCTCCCGTCGCCTCTCGTCCGCCGAAGCCAACTACGACGTGGGTGATCGTGAGTTGTTGGCCATCAAGTTAGCCTTAGAGGAATGGAGGCACTGGTTGGAGGGATCAGAACTCCCCTTCATTATTTGGACGGATCACAAAAACCTGGCCTACCTTCAAGGGGCGAAGAGGCTCAATGCCCGACAGGCCAGGTGGTCCTTGTTCTTTTCCCGTTTTCAGTTCTCCATAACCTATATCCCAGGATCTCGGAACGTCAAGCCGGACGCCCTCTCTCGACAATTCTCGTCTACCGAGGATTCCGGAACTCCCGAAGACATCCTCCCGTCCTATTGCAAGGTGGGAGCTGTAACTTGGCCCATCGAGAAGGACATCCTGGAGGCCCAAACTACCGAACCTGATCCTGGTTCGGGTCCCCCTGGACGGCTGTTCGTTCCCTCCTCCATGGTGGGCAGGGTTCTGGGGTGGCTCCACACTGCTCGTTTCTCTTGTCACCCCGGTATACGACGCA
>NW_023625474.1:0-3302 GCF_014905685.2 Nematolebias whitei
ACACAGTATATGTAGGCAATGTATATATTTATGTTGTCTACCCAAAGTGTACATTTTATACATATTTTCCACGTCTTCCTTTTGTTTCTAGGGTATTTCCATGACCGCTTTGTAGCACCACATATAGGCCTGGCATAGTCACTACAGCATTTTAGATCATTGCTGCTTTCCTGTGTGGATAAAAAAATGGTGCTGCTTTTACAAGGGTATTTTTTAGAAATGACAAAAAAATCTATATATATACATATTCAATTATTTTTTTAGGGGAGGTGGCTTTCTTGCATGGACAAAGTCCCACTGTAGATAAATTGGCAGAAGAGTTTTCTCAGCAGGAGACAACTGGGACATTAATTCTGTGAAACAACTTGTCAGGCTTATGTTCACACAGTGTGAAGTCTGAGCTGCGCCTCTCACAAGCAGCAGTGACGCAAGACGCCTTCCTACAGTAACCCGGGAATGAAAGCATGAAAGCATTATCATTTGTATCTGTGGAAACGTGAACCACTATTTTAGATGTACAATATGACGTGCATTTACTCAGAGTTTTGGTTGTTTACTCTCATTACTTTTTAAGTTTATTTTCATTTAGACAATTCATTACTATTTTAGTCCCAGAAAACTTGTTCAATATACACCTGTATCAATACAATATTTTTTTATGTATTTCTTAAAACATATTACTTAACAGCTGTGCAATGAGTTTCAATTGCTTTGACTCCAACTGCTAATGATTTTAAAAAGAGGAGTCAGTGATTATTTTCCAAAAATTTCATTAAAACCCATCCAGACAGTGTTGAAGCCAACAATTATTGCCAATGTTTTAAGCAAAATCTTTGTGCCATGTGTAGTTCTCCAAATGTTTAGGATGCAGTTATCATATTTTCATTAAGCTTATCGTCATTTTTGTGTTTTTTACAGTGAGTGGAATTGGCAGCCATCTTGAAATGGGTGACTTTTAAAAGCTAAGAGCTTTGCATACTCCATCCAAATCAGCTAAATGGGCTCTTATTGATTTAATTATGTTACAAAAACCACGTCATTTTGTTCTCAGAGCAGCTTCACTTGCTCCTTCTCGATACAAGGCCTTGGCTAAACTTTTTCTCACGGGCGTGTGCGCCAGGTATTGCAGGATTGGTCAGAAGTTTGTGGGCGTGTTTGTCAATGCAGCAATGCACTCAGACATTCAGCTGTACGACTCTTCAAACACACTATATTAGTCAAATGACCAAAAACTCCTGGATGGGGATCGTGCAGACATTGTGCATGGAGGAGTCTGTCTGCTGAAAAGTGTGGTGCTTTCTTCATGGCAGATTTGTGGCCGTACTGCGGATGCGAGGATGAAGTGGAGACTCTGGCGAGAAGAAACTCGTGCGATGATGTACTGTATACTGCAGGGGTTTCCCAAGAGCTCTGCGCTTGTGTCTCATGGACTATGAAAGTTTTGTTTGAAAACGAATGTCCCGCAAACACGTGACCACAAGTCGACTGTTCTGCATCAGATGGAGTATGCCAGGCCCTTTAATCAGTTGTAGATGTAAACTTAAGGATACATTTATGACAGTTTAATTTTGCTAACAGACAGACTCAGTTGACTCCAATAGTTAATAAAAAGTTAAATAAAAACAGGAGTATGATGGGAATTAGTCTCAGCTACTACCACACACAAGTGTAGTGAATAAATATAAAACGGACATTCTTTATTGTGACTGCTAAGATTGTTTTACTATGATGGCCATCTTGAATAGTTGATGTATTGTAAAGGTACGTTTACTGATTACTTTCTGAGAGTTTTATTAAAATGTGCCCATTTGTTCATGAAATATTTTGCCAATGCTTTGGACAAACCCACACATAAGCAAAACATCACCCTTTCACCTTTGGTGGTAGGTGATAAATGCTTTCCATTATGTAGATCGTCTAGTGTTACTGAAAAGTAAAGGCTCATTTTAATTAAACATTTGCTAAACCTTCAGGAGTTACAGCAGGTTGTAAAAGCCTTCAAATGTTTTCAGTGCATTGCATTCCCAGCTGCCAGACTCATAAACAGCCTGTCCTGTAATGTAAGAGCAAAGGGAAGCCTGCATTCATCAGCTGTGTACCTGGCAGAGCCTGCAGGGGTTGTTAGCTTTCACAGAGCCGCTATAGGCATTAGACTTGTAGGCAGATTGTTGGCAGAGCAAGTCAGTTTCTTTGACGGGTGTGAGCTGGCTACAAGCCTCACGGCATTCTTCCTTCACCTTACTCTCTTCCCCATCATGGCAACACAGAGAAAAGAGAGCTCTGTGGAGCTCTGTAATGATTCGTGGCAAATGTGCAGCACTGCGGTGATTGTTAACGGCAGCAGCTGTGCAGATAACCTGGATGATGGAAAATCAGTGGGACCTCATTTTGGTTTGCCAGTATGAATATTAATGGCTCGTTTCCAGGCCATGGCTAATGATGAGGAAAATTCCCTAATAAAAACTTGATGTGATGGGCAACGACCCGCGGGGTCACTGGAGACAGTCAAAGTTAATAGTGTGCCATCAGGTGTGAGGAGTTAAGTGATTAGAGGCAAAGAACCTAATCCTGATGTTTTCCTCCCCCCTCAGCTACGTATGAGTCAGTGTACGGGTGGTTGGAACAGAGGTGGTTTATGTCTCTTGACAGCTGAGGGTCACAGCCGTCATATACCATAATTATAGAAAATAAGAAATTATAAATGTTCTGGTGATGTTAGATATAACAAGTAATTTTGTCATTACACACACACATATATATATATATATATATATATGTATATATATGTATATACATACATACATATACATATATACATTCATACATACATACATATACATATATACATTCATACATACATACATATATATACATACATACACATACATACATACATATATATGTATATGTATATATATATATATATATATATATATATATATATATATATACATATATATATATGTGTGTGTGTGTGTGTGTGTGAGTATATGGGGGCGGCTGTGGCTGAGTGGTTAGAGCAGTCGTCTTCCAATGCGAGAGTTGGATGTTCGAATCCACCAGCAGTCACATGCTGAAGTGTCCATGGGCAAGACACTGAACCCCTCATAGCCTGTGATGTGTGTCGCATCGGTGTATGAATGTCATAAAGCACTGATTAGTCTCTTTAGAATGATTTGTTCAATTAGCTTTGTAGAGATCTAGTATAGAGCTGTATAAGTGGGTAAATGAGGCACAGATTGTAGTGTAAAGTGCTTTGAGTGTCTTGAAATAAGATAGAAAGGCACTATATAAGTACAGTC
>NW_023625475.1:0-3302 GCF_014905685.2 Nematolebias whitei
GAAGCTAATTTTAAGCTAAGCGGCTAACGACAGGATGTCAACAGAACATCCACATGAAGTCATCGCGACTCCTACTGGTCGTCACTAACAGTGTCTGGGTTAAAATAAAATAAGGTTATACTGCCCTCTCCTGTGGAAACTTGATATCACAGTTTCACTTCGTTTTTAGGTTACTTTGGGTGAAATTAGACGTGTTTATTCCTGTCAGACGCAATTTTTGAGTTAATAAACGTTCTTCAAGCTGAATTATTACTGTTATCTTGCATTTAAAAAGTGATTAAGGTACTTATGCGAGAAAGGCATTTACCAAAACATTTTTTTATTCATTGGTAATTCCTCTGATGGAGGTGCAAAATAAAAAATTAGAAACTTTTTAAAAGATACAGTTCAGATATTCACAGAGTTGATGAAGTTTACTCGTTTGCTGAAAAGATAATACACGTTTAATTGCTAGATCACTAAATAAGAGTAATTTTCAGGAAAAAGAAACTTTTCTGTTTAAGTTACCACCTAGAACAATACATCTTCTTATTTAATTTTTAAATAGGAGATAATGGCAGGAGAAGACGTAAACATTGACCTTTTGGACTCCCAAGATGTCATCCAGACAGCCTTATGTATTTTAACAAATCCAATTGTTGGTGCACCGTTAGAAAGCCTTGATGAAGCTCAAAGAGCTGCAGAACTGATAAGTTTAGCAAAAGGAGCTACGGTTAGTGAGGATAAAAAACTGAGCCGTGAACGGTTAGCAAAAATTTCTCTGCTTCTCAAAGAGGAATTGGACCATCAGGTTGCACGAAATGTCATGCTGTCTAGAGCATATGCAACTGAAAAGGAGATGTTTGACAAATTGATGGAACAGTCTAAACTCGATGAGACACGTGCTGTCGAGGTGCAAGGTGTGAGGGAGCACTTAGAAGATCAGCTGTCATCACAGGCTCACTCATTTGAGGAGAAGATTAGGGATCGAGACCTTGAGTACCAAGCTGTGTGTTCAGACAACTGTGTGCTACAACAACAGTTGCAGCTCGCATCAAAAGAGCTGGACGATTGCAGACTGGAAAAAGGGGCATTACTCGAAAAATGTGTGCGTTTACAAAGTGAATGTCAAACATCACAGGAACGCTTGAAAGCTTGTGAGGAGAAACTAGCTACAGCAACAAATAAGATTTCTGACGTGGGGCAAGCTTGTCTGGAACTCAAAGAAGATCAAAGACAGAGTCCAGGCCAACCGCCATCACTCCAGAAAGATGTTGTTGCACCTCCTGCTCTTAATCCCATTCTAACACCTCCACCCTCATCTCGGGTGATAGGGACAGACCTGCACCAATTTGCACCTCCTGCTCTTAATCCCATCCTACCACCTCCACGTGTGTGTAGAGAAACACCTCCACCCTCTTCTCGGGTGATAGGGACAGACCTGCACCAATTTGCACTACCAACCACGCAAGAGAGACCGTTGATACTTTCTCCTTCAATGGATGATTTGCAAAAAATCTCAAAATATGTACAACGCTTTGTACCGGGACCAATGGGCTCAACTGGAACAAAAGCGTACCTCAGAGATCTTGCGTTCAGATTGAGAGGTTATCCTAATGCTACGGTTGAGGATAAGATCAGTCTGATAAGGCTCACTTCGGACAGAGAGGTGTTCACCTTCATCGAGCATCTACCTGATGCAACGAGAAGGGATTACAACCTTCTGTGTGAAGCTTTGATCAGAGAGTACGACCCCTGCACGGGACCTGCTGGTTTCCCAGCTGCTGACAAGGTCACGCAGGGCAAGAATGAACATCCAAAAGTTTATTACAAAATAATCTTCCAAGCTTATTTTGGTAACCGAAATGAAACCGGAATGGAGGAGGAAGAAGGTTTTAAATTTGTTGTCAGCAAAAATCTCCACACTGATTTTAAAAGATCAGTACAAATGATGGCAAATTTCAGAGAAAAATCCATCAATGAGATTAAACAGTGTGCTGTGAATGTGTTTGAGGCATGTTCTCATGCTAAGACGCCCATAGAAGTGTTTCCTGGTGTAAAGGTTAAACCCCTCTATCTAGAACTGGAAGGACGGCGTGCCTCGCCGCCTCCTCCTAAAAAAGGCGAGAAAAAACAGTCTGTTCAAACTAACAAACCGCGTCATGAAGGTGCACGCTGGGACAAAAAAGCTCCTCTTTCAGAGGATGAACGTGATTATCGTAAATGGGGTGTGCGTAGAACGCAAAGATATGGGAACCAAAGTGACCCATATTATCAGGGGAAGTCCGAAAAGGAACCCCAAAAAGACGTACCTAGCCGTCCCCCACCTCGGACGAAGCGAACCGAGGCAAAGAAATCACAAAAGTTCCAGAAACAAGGCCCTACACCCCTGAGCTCGGAAGAGACAGAGGGAATACGCAGGTTGTTAGAAAACTTGAAACAAACTGACAAGGGAAACCAACCAGGAGCACTATGCAGTGATGTGATCACTATTGCATCTGAGGGCGTGAATGACAACATTACAGATGTCGGTGGAACACACCAAGACATTGCTGTTGTTGCCTCCAACAACCCCTCATCGGAAGAAGGGGGGTACACTCACACACAAACGATGACGAGTCATCGCAAGCTGAACACTCAGAAACAGCTACTGCTGTGCTGACGGTTCAGACAAACCAAGATTACACAGACAAAGCTGAACGTGTGAAGAAGCGTCAGAAAAAACCCAAGAGGTTTCTGTGTAACTTTATCAGAAGGGGGGTCGCCAAGAAGGCGTACCTGTCGGTAACACTCGAAGGTGTCCTCACACACGAAGCACTCCTGGACGGTGGGGCGGACATAACAATTATGTCAGCTAAACTGTTCGAGGAGCTGAGGACAGCCGCTGCCGGTGTTAACAGGATAATACCTCTCTCTGATTGTGCTATAGAAATGCAGGGTCTCTCAGAGAAGAGAACAACCCTGACAGCTGTAGCAATGGTTCACATGCAGGTTGGCAAAATGACACTGTACCACCCGGTACATGTGTCTCGTGTTGACTCATTCCCATTTTTGGTTGGCCAGGATTTTATAAATCGCTTCGACGCGATTATAGATTATGGTGATCAAACGATGTGGACCAAAGTGAGCAAACCACTGCCAATAGATACGCCTCCGGAGTGTAACACAAACTGCCCAACAGCAGGTACCGCGGAAGGCGCAAAGGACTCCTCAGCCGAGGACACGAGCCCGGTGAGTACTCCTCTGACATCATGTGAAACCAAAGAGACCCACCCAGTGGTCCAAACTCTGACCCAACAAGACAGCCTCCTCTGTGAGCTGGA
>NW_023625476.1:0-3302 GCF_014905685.2 Nematolebias whitei
ACACCCAGGATCCCACTCTCTGCTCCTCCTCAACCATCTCCTGAAACTACAACAAGTAAGGATCAACTCTTGATTTATCAATCATCATCATCATCCACCAAGAGGATATATATTCACCATCTCTCCCCTTCCCTTACAGCTGTTCGAGTTTTATCTTCACCTGTAAATAAATATCACTTACCTTTTTACCTGCCTCGTGTCCTTGCTTCCTTGGTCTGCTACATTGGGGGTCGACGTTGTATAAACCTGATAGTATGTCCCAGCCAATGGACCCCCCAGGCAAGACTGAGGAAGTAAGGGCTCAGTTAGGGCCACAAGGAAACTTTGACAATCTTGCTCTAACATTTCAGCAGATTATTACTCAACAGCAAACCACCCAAGACAACCTTCTGGAATTGGGGAGCATGGTGGCTTCACTACAGAAGGGGAGGACGTCGCAGCTTCACTCCTCCGAACCATTGGCTAAACCTGTTGGAGTTTTCCCTAGAGAACCAGACGTTCGACCTTCCGAGTTTTTTGAAGGTAATACACGAAAGTGTGGGGGCTTTATTCTTCAGTGCGAACTTGCATTTAAAAGAGCCCCAGTTACCTACGACTCAGATTTTTCACGCATTACTTACATTGTTAGCGCTCTGAAGAGCGAGGCACTACAATGGGCGCAAGCCTACCTCCGCCGACGCTCCGTCGAAAACTTGACATATTCCACTTTCTTAAAAGACTTTCTCCAGGTGTTCGATCACCCTCTCCAACAGGAGGAAGCTGCCCAGAAATTATTCTCCTTACGTCAAGGGAAAGAGACGGTGGCGAAATTCTCAATCCACTTCCGCATCCTCGCCGAAGAGTCCGGATGGGATGAAAGGGCGCTCTGCAGTGCGTTCATAAGGGCCCTTGACCGCCAGATTAAGGACAAAATGATTACTGGTGAGATCCCTTCCCTCTTAAACGACGTTATTTCTCTGGCTATTCGCATCGATAACCGTGTTCGGGAGAACTTGCTCGAAGCGGACTTCAACTCCCGTGAGCCTCTCGCTTCCAGAAGCCCCGCCTTCTCTACTCCCGAGCTGGTTTCCGAAGAGGAGCCGATGCAGGTCGGAAAGACCCGACTCTCTCAGGAAGAGCGACAGCGACGTCATGAGGCGAAGGCATGTATGTACTGTGGAGGACAAGGTCACACAATTAAGACATGCAGGTTACGGGTAAAAGCCAACGCCTGCCAGTAAGTAAGGAGATACTGGTGGGCAATACTTCTTTTTCTCCTAAGAACTTTACCCTGCCTGTTATTCTCTGTCTAACCTCTGAAAATCACCCTGTGCAGGCACTAGTCGACTCGGGCGCTGAACAGAGCCTTATCAGCAGGGACCTCGTGGAGGAATTACAGATTCCCACAACAGGGTTGGATCCACCCATATCCGTCACCGCTATTACTGGACAAAACATCTCATCTATTTCATCTAAGACAGTAAAAATAAATTTTGTGGTCTCAGGAAATCACAGAGAAATGGGTGAGTTCTTTGTGTTTGATTCTCCCACATCACAACTCATATTGGGATACCCTTGGTTAAGGATTCACAACCCCCACATTAACTGGGCTGAAAACAGGATTGAAAAATGGGGTGAGGAATGTTCATTAAGATGCCTCCGTTCCGCCATTTCTCCCAGTTCTCCTCTTCCAGTGAAGAAAGAGGAGATTGATTTATCCAAAATCCCTATCCTCTACCATTCTTTAGCACCGGTTTTCAGTAAACAACTGGCTTTATCTTTGCCACGTCACAGACACTATGATTGTGCGATCGATTTACTGGCTGGAGCTCCGCTACCCGCTAGTAGATTGTTTAACATATCTGGTCCTGAGAGAGCCTCCATGAAGGATTATATCGAAGACTCTCTTAAATCTGGCATTATTCGCCCATCCACGTCTCCACTTGGAGCTGGGTTCTTTTTTGTCACAAAGAAGGACAAAACCCTTCGTCCATGTATAGACTATCGGGGCCTGAATCAAATCACTATCAAGAATAAATATCCTCTACCTCTCATCGACTCCGTTTACGAACAATTACAAGGTGCTACAATATTCACAAAACTAGACCTCCGTAATGCCTATCACCTAGTCCGTATTCGTAAGGGGGACGAGTGGAAAACTGCTTTCAAGACACCCCTTGGACATTTTGAATATCTGGTCATGCCTTTTGGCTTGACCAACGCTCCAGCAGTTTTTCAGGCCCTTGTCAACGACGTCCTACGTGATTTTCTCCAAGTCTTCGTGTTCGTCTACCTAGATGACATATTAATCTATTCTAAAGACGAGGCACAACACAACCAACACGTTAAAGCAGTTCTTCAAAGATTACTGGAAAATCAACTGTTTGTGAAAGCTGAGAAATGTGAGTTCCACCAGACTTCAGTCACTTTTTTGGGATTCATTTTTGAGAGGGGACAAGTGAGGTCTGACCCAGATAAGACACAAGCGGTGGTGGATTGGCCGACACCTACTAATCGGAAACAGTTACAGAGATTCTTGGGGTTTGCCAACTTTTACAGACGCTTCATAAAGAACTACAGCAAAATTGCCATTCCCCTCACACAACTAACCTCAACCCGCTTAAAATTTTCATGGACTGATAAGGCTGAACTTGCTTTTTCCACGCTTAAACATCTCTTCTCCACTGCTCCTATCTTATCCCATCCAGATACCTCAAAACAATTCATCGTAGAGGTCGACGCATCTGACACTGGGGTTGGGGCAGTCCTCTCGCAGAGATCGTCCGACGATGGGAAACTTCACCCGTGTGCCTTCTTCTCCCGTCGCCTCTCGTCCGCCGAAGCCAACTACAACGTGGGTGATCGTGAGTTGTTGGCCATCAAGTTAGCCTTAGAGGAATGGAGGCACTGGTTGGAGGGATCAGAACTCCCCTTCATTATTTGGACGGATCACAAAAACCTGGCCTACCTTCAAGGGGCGAAGAGGCTCAATGCCCGACAGGCCAGGTGGTCCTTGTTCTTTTCCCGTTTTCAGTTCTCCATAACCTATATCCCAGGATCTCGGAACGTCAAGCCGGACGCCCTCTCTCGACAATTCTCGTCAACCAAGGATTCCGGAACTCCCGAAGACATCCTCCCGTCCTATTGCAAGGTGGGAGCTGTAACTTGGCCCATCGAGAAGGACATCCTGGAGGCCCAAACTACCGAACCTGATCCTGGTTTGGGTCCCCCTGGACGGCTGTTCGTTCCCTCCTCCATGGTGGGCAAGGTTCTGGAGTGGCTCCACACTGCTCGTTTCTCTTGTCACCCCGGTATACGACGCA
>NW_023625477.1:0-3302 GCF_014905685.2 Nematolebias whitei
AGTGTAGGTCCTAGGATCATTCAGGCACACAAACTCCTCTACAACGATAAGGTGGCGATTCAAGGAGGAGAAGTTTTTTTTTTTTTTTTTTTTTTTTAGAAAAATGTAAGTTACACATATCCATGGCTTCCAATGGCTGAGGCTTGGCTTTTACTGTAGCTAATACACTAACTGAAGATAAGCATAATCAGCTTTGTTCCAAGATCAGACAAGGATTAGGCCAAGCTTAGGCCAGTGGAAAATCACCAATGAGACAGTACATAATAAATAAATACATAAAATACCCATGGCTCTGGACTGTCACTTCTGATGGCTGAGGCTTGGCTTTGGCCATAGCTGATGCAATGGCTGAGGCTGTGGATAATCAGCTTAGTTCCATGCTCAGACGAGGATTAGGCCAAGCTGAGGCCGGAGGACAGCTACCACTGAGACCATACAAATAAATGCAAAAAATATCCATTGCTCTGGGCAGTCACTTCCAATGGCTGAGGCTTGGCTTTGGCCGTAGCTGATGCAATGGCCGAGGCTGTGGATAATCAGCTTAGTTCCATGCTCAGACGAGGATTAGGCCAAGCTGAGGCCAGTGGACATCCATCACTGTGTAGAAGATACTAGGTGAATTGACTCCACGAAGTCTGAAGTTCTCCAACAATCTTTCTGTCTGTTTTAAACAATCTTAATCTCTATCCTTGACTTTCCATAACACCTTACATCACAAACCACACCTCTGTTCTGGTCTATCCACCAATCAAAAAGCTCTCAAATGACCCGGAAGTCGAACCCATTTAAATGTGGCAACTTCCCGGTTCTAAAAAAGTCTGTGTCGAGATGAGTCGAGACGAGAAAAGAAGAGCCTGAAAGAGTGGGAGAAAAGAGTTCAGAGTTCTTGGATGCACACGCAGGCATTCAAGCTGATCCAGAGACGATGTTGGGAATTATAACTTCTGTTTGGATAACCTCACACGACTCCTAAGGTTTGTTAGCTGTCCTCACGGAGACGCTGAAAAAGAGTCAAAAGGAGAACTCTACACCGACGCTGAAACTATCATCAACCAGGTAAAGGTTCTATTTCGACCAAGCGTACCGTGGCCAAGCTGATTTTCCAAAGAGCGTGTTGTTCTGGTACTACAGATAAATTCCCTCACACATCTCTCTGTAAGATAAATCTCCATTTTCATCTTTAAACTCTCCTTTCTCCTAAAATCATTACAGATATTTTTAGAAATGTCTGAAGCAAAGTTTCTCAATCACCGCCGATTGATTGATGTCTGCCGTTTTAGCTGAAAAGTGAAAACAATCGCCGTATTGTCCTCACTTCCTGTAAAACTATGCTGTTGTTATTTTCATATTTTGCCAAATTAATGTAAATGTTTGATGTTAAACTTTGATTCTGTAAATAAATGACCGCATTCATTTTGATGGGTCAAAGATAAATAACGTCTCTCGTTACATTTCTGTTAAATTCAATGCACGACATTTACACAGTCAGAAAAATGAAGAACCCGTTAAACGTATGAATATATCTGCACCCTGTTCATACTACATATTGGTGGCCCGTCTACGTGTTCATAAATGACTGTGTATTCGTGTAAAGATTGACTTTACGTGTTGGCATGAAGAAAAATAACAGTTTGTCAGCTGTGATTGAACGCAGCGTGCTGGAGCTGCCGCTTGAAGTCAAAACGCTGCATGTTTTACGCTGGAATGTTTTGAAGCTGAAATTTTGAGTCATATGTTTTTAAAGCTGAAATTGTACGCCTGTTATGTGTAACTAAAAGCTGGGTTGTGTGGAAACGCTTTATTCTGTTTAAAGACGGTCCAGACGCGGTTCTGGTCCGGCTCGGTTCTGAAGAAGTTCGAACGAGTGTTTAAATAGCTAGAAAGACGTTTTTGAGACAGGGGCGCAGACCCCCGTGCAGCTGAGAGCTTATAGATTGCATTAATAACAGAAGAAAGTGCATTTTGACAGTTTAAAAGACGAAAAGTTGACGAACTTATTTCAGGCTAACAGTAACATGCTAGTTGGAAAAACGCTTCGTGATTGGTTGGATTAGCTGTTGTGGAGCGCTCTGATTTGCTGAGAAAGTGAATGACGTGCCTACGTCATTTCCTCTCACCCCCGTGCTGCTTCGTGATTAGCGGATTCAGTCACGTGACCCGGAAATGAAAACTCGTTTTCATAGGGAAATAAAATCTGCTTTTTAAAGCTGAAAAGCGCTTTAAAGCTGTATTCTGATCAGCTGCTAAGTTCTTCGAAGTCTAATTGCTAAAATTTCGCCGCGTTTGAGTTTAAAATCCGTCATTAAATGATGTTTTTGAACAACGCTAGCGATGCTAATTTTAAGCTAACAGCTAACGACCGGATGAGTGACGTGTCACGTCACTTCCTCCATGTCGGAAATGAGCTCGGTTGCAACCGGAGCCTTTGCTATGCTTAAAATCACTAAATAAAGCTGCCATATGTCCCAGAAAACTCATGTTTCATGCAAAAAAGTCGTGCTTGTTGAAGAAACGCCACGTTTACGCTTCAAATCCGTTCAGAAATGTTGATTTTAACCGAGTTTAGCCGAAGCTAACTTTAAGCTAAGCGGCTAAAAACAGGATGTCAACCGAACATCACAGGAAGTCGTCATAGACTCCTGCTGGTAAAAAGCTAAACACTGCCACCTCCTGGAGAAACTTGAGATCACAGTTTCACTTCAGTTTTAGGTATTTTAGTGAAATTAAACGTTTTTTTTTCTCTGTAAGACGAACTTTGAGTTAACAAACTTCCTCTAGCTGAATAATCACTGTTATCTTGCACTTAAAAAGTAAGAGGTATTTATGCAAAAAAAAGGCATTTACCAGGACATTTTCATTCACTGAATTCCTCAAACAAGGAGGGACAAAATGAAAAATTAGAAACTTTTAAAAGATACGGTTCAAATATTCACAGAGTTGAACAGTTTACTCATTTGCTTGAAAGATAATGCACGTTTAATTGCAAAATCACTAAATAAGAGTAAACTTATCAGGAAAAAGAAACTTTTCTGTTTAAGTTACCACCTAAAAATAAATCTTCCTATTTAATTTTAAATAGAGGATGAGACAGGAGAACAGGAATAACAGTTTTTCTGAAGAAAGACTGATTAATCCTGACACATCATCAATTTTTCTTTTTTCTTTTCACCACTTGGTTCTATGAGTAACTGTTAAATAGCAAATTTCTGGAACAGAACGGTTTAAAAAGTGTCTTTAAACTGATTTGCTGTGAGACTTTTTAGAAAAATTGCAGGTTTATTAAAAATTCAGTGCTTTAGAGT
>NW_023625478.1:0-3302 GCF_014905685.2 Nematolebias whitei
TTGAATGAAAAAAAAGAAATAAGTGGAAGAGAAAATAAAAGAATAGAAAGCATATTACTAAATCATGTCTTATTTTTTATGTTTTAAGTATTTCATTTTAGTATTTTCTGTGGGAAGTGGTGGTGCAGAGGTTCAAGTGAACGGAAGGTCGCTGGGGCAACTCCCCAGACTGGCACCATCAAAATGTGAGTGGGAAATGTGAAACACCCACACCTGACTCCATCCTCACTTGCACCACCCTGGGCCCTTGAGCAAGGCTCTTAACCCCCACCATCTGCTCCCCCAGGCACCCTAGATGGCAGTTCTCTGCTCCACACAGAGGGCTGTGGTAGCTTGGTGGTCTGTGGTTGCGTCAGGAAGGGCATATGGATCGCCAAGTCTTCATGCGAGTTAGTTCACTGTGGTGACCCCTGAAGAAGGGAGCAGTCGAAAGAAGAAGAAAAAACTTTACAATTATCTGTACATAACCTTTGCTACTCTTAAGCCTCCAGTATACTCCTGCGTACGTCCATACTCAGGGGTACGCACGTACGTTTGCGAGGTACGAGCGTACCCCCCAGGGCATGTCCGTGCAAAGCGTAATTTTTACGACCGCGTATGTGTGTGTATGCGGTGTCGCACAATAAACTACCCAGCGATGGACTGTTTTGTATGCGACACCAATGTATTAAATTCCTCTTCTTCATCCCTGATCTGGCCTTTTCTTTTGTTTTTTTGCCAAGAGGCAGTGATCTCTTCCTCCTCTGTTGATGCCATGACTGAAATGGTGAGAAATGAAGGAATTTGTCACGAGCAAATTAAACTCAGGTCCAGCGTGGCTGCAGGAGGGTCTGGAGATTTCCTGGTGAGCTGGTCTGATGTGTGGGCTGCAGGGCCAGCGCTCCCTGTTTTTTTTTTTTAAATCTTTTTATTAACAACTTATAAACACAGAACACCGCTGTGGCTGCCAGCGCTCTTTTTTTAAATTTTTACCTGTCAATCAATCCAGTAGGCGTGTCATTAAATGATCAATCGGCGACCTCAATTTGTCCCGAAGGTAAACGCCCCTCGTCTGTGAAGCTGCTCTGCAGCTGCTCAGGGTGGACGCTGGAGTCTGAACCCTCTGTGTACAGTACACGCGTACGTACATTTGAGCCCACAGTCAGTTTTCTGAGCATGTAAACACATTTGTGTTGCAGGGTGTTTCCAAAACCATGTCCTTTCTGCAGGTGTTCCTTGATTTTAGCTTTTTCTGTATCACTTTGTTCAGGCGCTTCAGTTTCTAAAGCTGTCCCACCTCTGAGTCCTGGCACCAAGTTTTTTTTTTTTTTTACTTTTTTCTGACACAAATTTTTTTTCATTCAACCTTTATAACTTTTTAGCAGGTTAGTCTCAGTGAGTCACGAGGACTCATTTTCAAGAGAGATCTGTACAAATATCCTGTATATTCAGAGTGTTCTATTGTAAAAACACATTTATTACTATTACTGCATTTGAGAAAACAATGAACACAGTAGATGAAAGTGTTGGAATATAATCCCAGTTCTCTGCTTCAGTGTTTTACAACACGATGAACAAATTATACTTTCACACATTTTTTATTATTTAAAATGTCACAATTTTAAGCTGTTCTTCTCAAAATAACATTGATCAATGCTTCAGTATTATTTATTTACCACAACAGTTATCTCTCGCTTGAAAAAATCCAGCTACAATAAACTCTGTAGTATTCCACCTAAATGAAGTCAAATCCTTATTTAATCATCAGAAAGATCAAGTGAGTTTCACAGCGGTACAGCTTACACAAGGAACGAGCACTATAAAAAGGTAAAGTTGACTTGTACATTTAAAGGACACATCATGTCTTTCCAGGTGCTGAGGGCTTTTTGTGCAGACTAGGTCCACTTCTGACCTGATGGAGCTCTTCCTGCAGCTGCAGATGGTTGTTGGTCACAAACGAACAGAACTCGTTTTCTCTGAGAGCTGAAAACAGAAACAGACGCAGCTTTAGTCAAACTGGATTCTGATTCAGCACCACATAAACCAGTTAGCTTTAACATCCAGGTAAAAGTCAGGTTCAAAGAGAAGGGTGGGATCTCTAGGGACTTGTGTTTGAACAGTCAGTTTGTGTCTTGATTTATTGGAAGACCTGCTTAAATGACCCCCATCTTCTGGATGTAGAGATCAGGCACCTTGTCAGATGAAAACATGTTTCTGAAAGTCTAAGCAGAGAAAAAGCCTTCTTGATGTCCTCCACAGCCTTCTGACTCCAGCAGCTGATTTCTGTTTGTGTTGGAGAAATGTCTGATTGGACCTGATCAGCACCTGGATGTATCATTCTAGGTTTGTCTATTTCTCCTTCCTGTCCTCTCAAACCCCAGTCAGTTGAAAAAGATGGCGGCTTGTTCTGAGCCTGGTTCTGCTGGAGGTTTCTTCCTGTTAAAGGGAGTTTTTCCACTTCCAATGTCTCCTTGGTGCTTGCTCAAGATGGTAAATATGGAACACCAAAATGCTCAAAATTAAATAAATAAACAAAGCACTATGAAATAAGTATCTAAGCTCATTATTTAAAAAAAAAAAATCATTTTTATTCTTTTATTTCATAATTGTGTTTTCCATGATGGTTTAGTTTTTTCATAATTGCATTTCATAATTGTGTTTTTTATGATAGCATATTTATTTCATAATGCCACTTTTCAGCAAAATGACTCTGTGGGTTGGACCTTCACACCCACTGGCTGAGGCCCTGTACACACGTAGCCTGGTGTTTGAAAAAAACGAATATCTGCGCAAAAAAATATCGCCGTACATACATTTTCGGATAGAGAAAATGATCGTCTACATGAACCCGGTGATGTTCACCACAGAGCGTTGTAAAGAATATTCCCACCAGCCAGCAGTGCGTCCAGGTCTGATTCAAAACCGGCGACGGCGACGCTGAATGGCGGTATTGTGCCTCCGTATCGGTAGGGATAGTTGCTGTAAAAGAGCTGAACGCCAAGCGCTTTTTCTCCTTTGTAATTCCATCTGTTGGAGCAGTTGTGCTTGTAAAAACAGCAAGCAAAAATTGCCTGAACCAGCGTTACAATTAGTACTTCCCTAAACGCAGTCATTTTCCCTCCGAATGAATGGGCAAACAAAAACAATTGTCGCACATGTGACGTCAGCGCTGCGCTGCACCATCTGTCGCAGACATAATGCGCATATCTCCGGTTCCGAAAGTCCACACGCAAACCCGAAAGAGGAGATTTCTCAAATCTCCACTTTGGTCGGAGTTTTTTGTTATTATTCGTTTATAGTTACATCAACCGGAGTTCACGTGT
>NW_023625479.1:0-3302 GCF_014905685.2 Nematolebias whitei
CCAGCGTGCACCTTCATTATGCGGTTTGTTAGTCTGAAAATACTGCCTTTTCTCGCCTGTTTTAGGAGGAGGTGGCGTCGCACGCCTTCCTTCCATTTCTAGGGAGTGGGGTTTAACCATTACACCAGGAAACACCTCTATGGGCGTCTTAGCATGAGAACGTGCCTCGAATACATTCACAGCACACTGTTTAATCTCATTTATGGATTTTTCTCTGAAATTTGCCATAATTTGTACTGACATGCATATGTCAGTGTGGAGATTTTTGCTGAAAACAAATTTAAAATTTTCTTCTTCCTCCATTCCGGTTTCATTTCTGTAACCAAAATAAGCTTGGAAGATTCTTTTGTAATAGACCTTTGGATGTTCATTCTTTCCTTGCTTGACCTTGTCAGCGGCTGGGAAACCAGCAGGTCCTGTGCAGGGGTCGTACTCTTTGATCAGAGCTTCACACAGAAGTTTGTAATCCTTTCTCGTTGCATCAGGTAGACGCTCGATGAAGGTGAACACCTCTCTGTCCGAAGTGAGCCGTATCAGACTGATCTTATCCTCTACCATAGCATTAGGATAAGATCTCAATCTGAACTCCAGTTCTCTGAGGTACGCTTTTGTTCCAGATGAGCCTTTTTGTCCAGGTACAAAACGTTGTACATATTTTGAGATTTTTTGCAAACCATCCATTGAAGGAGACAGTTTCCATGCACTCTGTTGCATGTTTTGTGGAGGAGACCTGTTCAGGTCTGTTCCTGCCACGTTAGGTGAGGGTGGATCACGAGCAGGAGGTGCAACAACGTCTTTCTGAGGTGTATGTGGGTGGCCTGGACTCTGTCCACAGTCTTCAACTTGCCCCACGTCAGAAATCTTGTTTGTTGCCGCTCGTAGTTTTTCTTCACATGTTTTTAAGCGTTCCTGTGATGTATGATAATCACTTTCTAAACGCATTTTTAGCTGTTGCAATATGTGTTTATCCATTCTGAGTTCTTCCAGCTTTTTGTTAAGCACATCTATTTTGCTATTCAGCGAATCAATTTCTGCCTTTGCATTTTGCTGTGATTGAAACATCTGTTCAGAATGTTTTCTTGTGAGGATTTCGTGTTCACTTTTAAATTGAAGGAAGTGTTCTTCAATTCTCTGAACCACCTCTTTTTCACTGTTTAACCTTATTGCAAGGTAATCAGCTTTGTCAACAACCGTATAGAATGATTCTTTCAGCAAAATTGCAATTTTAGCCAGCTTTTCATAGTTTGGCATTGTAATTTCTGTAGAGGTCACACTTTCTGCAACCTCCTTCAGATTGTCCACTAACTCTTTTGGGTTCATGCGCTCTGCCTGTTTATCATATGGATGTAAGGAATCTGTCAGAAGCTTCAACGCGTTCTTTAAACAGTCCCTTATCCCATAAGCATCAAAATCTTTCCCTAACACACCTGTCATGTTTTTCACTGTGTAGCAATTTATCTGTTTAAAAACAGTTGCAAGCTTCAGATATTTTACAGGTAAATATTTGTATTCGAGTCAATGAGTTTTCACACTATTTTAGCTTTTTGGGTTTACACAGAAGTACTGTTATAAGTCAACTTATTCAAATGTGGGTACCTTTCTCAGGTTTTACCCCAATTCATGAATATTTAAGTAAATGCTCTTCTGGCAGTGTTACTTTTTGTGCTTATTTTTCAACAGATACTAAGTTACCAAGCTGTTTTTTAGTGTATTTTACTCTAAAGCACTGAATTTTTAATAAACCGGCAATTTTTTCTTTAGTCTCACAGCAACATTAGTTTAAAACGTTTTTTAAACCGTTCTGTTCCAGAAATTTGCTATTTTAACAGTTACTCATAGAACTAAGTGGTGAAAAGAAAAAGAACAGTTGATGATGTATCAGGATTAATCAGTCCTTCCTTCAGAAAAACTGTTATTCCTGTTCTCCTGTCTCATCCTCTATTTAAAATTAAATAGGAAGATGTATTTGTTTAGGTGGCAACTTAAACAGAAAAATCTCTTTTTCCTGATAAGTTTACTCTTATTTAGTGATTTTGTAATTAAACGTGTTTATTCAGCTTTGAGGAAGTTTTTTAACTCAAAAATGCCTTACAGGAATAAAAAGAACGTTTAATTTCACTCTTTACCTAAAACTGAAGTGAAACTGTGATCTAAGTTTCTCCAGGAGGGGGTAGTGTTTAGCTTTTTACCAGCAGGAGTCTATGACGACTTCCTGTGACGTTCGGTTGACATCCTGTTGTTAGCCGCTTAGCTTAAAGTTAGCTTCGGCTAAACTCGGTTAAAATCAACATTTCTGAACGAATTTAAGCGTAAACGTGGCGTAATTTCAACAAGCACGACTGTTATGCATGAACACGAGTTTTTGGGACAATATTGCAGCTTTATTTAGTGATTTTAAGCATAGTGAAGGCTCCGGTTGTTAGCTGTTAGCTTAAAATTAGCATCGCTAGCGTTGTTTAAAAACATCATTTAATGACGAATTTTAAACTCTAACGTGGCAAAATTTCAGCGAGTATGCTTCGAAGCACTTAACCAGCGTGTCAAGATCACTTTAAAGCGCTTTTTTAGCTTTAAAAAGCAGATTTTATTTCCCTATGAAAACGAATTTTCATATCCGGGTGACGTGATTGACACGTCAATCAGCCAATGAGAGAGCGGCACAGGGTGACTGACATCCTGTTCCAGCCAATGAAAGCGTTCCACGGCAGCTATATTCAACAAATCAGGAAACGTACGCAGCACTTAGCATGATAGATTAGCGTCAACTTTTTCGTCTTGTAAACTGTCAAAATGCACTTTTTCTGTTAAAAATTGTAACGAATAAACTCTTAACTGTGTTCTGAGATGGCGCTCAGCTTTTAAAACGTCTCTCCATCCATTTAAAACAACTCGTTCAAACTTATCAGAACCGAGCGACAAACCGGGTCTGAACAGAACCCCCTGTCTGTTTAAACAGAATA
Organism: Nematolebias whitei; assembly: GCF_014905685.2. Lineage (NCBI taxonomy): Eukaryota > Metazoa > Chordata > Actinopteri > Cyprinodontiformes > Rivulidae > Nematolebias > Nematolebias whitei. The sequence continues at coordinate 2,961 of NW_023625479.1, forward strand.
CGTTTCCACAGATCAAAGTCAGCTTAGCAACACTTAACAGCGTACAATTTCAGCTTTCATAAAGACTTATGACACTATTTCAGCTTTCTGTGAGCTTCCTGAGCATCACAGACCAACACGCTTAAAACATGCAGCGTAACACAGCGTAAAGTTGCAGAGCCGAGCTCCAAGCGCGCAGCTCCGGCTGCGTTTCAATCACAGCTGATAAACTGTTATTTTATCAACATGCCAACATTTAAAAATCAATCTTACACGTTTTTACAGTCATTTATGAGCACGTTACGGGGCCACCAATTGTAGTAGTAACGTACGGACGTACGCCACCAACTGTAGTAGTACATA
>NW_023625480.1:0-454 GCF_014905685.2 Nematolebias whitei
CATATTTCACAGTGTGAACTAAACAAACTAAAAACAAAATATTCTAAATACTGAAAACAAATATGAACCCGTTTAAAACATAAATCAATCATTGTGGTGACACTTACACACATGATCAGGGAAACGTCCATTGAAGTAAAATGTAAACATCTTACCTGCTGTGGAAACAAACATTACACACTTTACTGTCAAGAGACAAACTGACTGGAGGGGGCGTGGCTTTGTGTGTGTGTGTGTGTGTGTGTGTGAGACGCTCCATCATAATCACAGTACACACAATAAGTACACACAGTAAGTACACACAATAAGTACACACAGTAAGAACACACAATAAGTACACACAGTAAGTACACACAGTAAGTACACACAGTAAGTACACACAATAAGTACACACAGTAAGTACACAAAGTAAGTACACACAATAAGTACACACAATAAGTACACACAGTAAGTA
>NW_023625480.1:464-3300 GCF_014905685.2 Nematolebias whitei
TAAGAACACACAATAAGTACACACAGTAAGTACACACAATAAGTACATACAGTAAGTACACACAATAAGTACACACAATAAGTACACAGTGGCAGTAGTCACAGTGTGTGTGTCTCTTTAAGAGAGCAGCAGTGAGAGAGCGTAGCTCTCTGAACATCAAACGCTGCCATCTTGGCCTCCAAACACCAAACCTCCTCCAGCATGTGCACGGCGGTGCTTCTCTTTCCCTGGACACTTTTGTTCAGCGTGTTCAAGTGACTCGTCTTCTCCACCATGAAGTGCAACTTTTCCAGCTCATCTAGATCTCCCAGACCTTTGCTCTCCAACAAGGTCTTCACATGGTCCAGACCAGCAGTGAAGCACTTCAGCACCTCCCCTCTGGACAGACTCCGCACTTTGTGGAGCAGCAGGAGACCCCAACATGCACTGGCATGTGAGGGATGTGCACGTGGCTGTGACGCATGTTTGTGTTGACAAATGATAGAAACTTGTGGAGAACTTGATGTTCAAGTATCACCTGGACCTTCAAGATAAAGTGAATAAATCAATAGAATGTAAATGAATCAAAAGGTGATGAAGAGCCACTAGAAGAAGATGAAGAGCTGCAGGTGTCCGACCCCGGGGTCACATGGTCCAGCAGCTGCTCACACGCTTCATTGATCTTCTGTCATGACTAATAGTTGTTGTTGCAGCACCAACACAAGTGTTGCTTTGAAAGCAGCAACGTGTTGCTGTGATGTTGCTCTCCTCTCTCCACACCTCCTGTGTGTTGTGTGTGAAACATGTTCACACAACAACTCACTGTGGCTCTTTCACTTTCTGCCTTCACATCTGCTCGGGAGCTCATTTACAGCTCAGTGCTACCACCTGCTGGGTCCACTCACAAACTACATGCAGGAACATCTGCACACATCTGGCTTCACCATCCAGCTGATCTTCATCTCTGCACTCTGAGTTCACATTTCACTCTTTTGATCCATCAGCATCATTTTCAGGACTTCTTTTCATTTGCTCATGTTCGATCACATGACCTGTCTGAGGACTGTCCTTTCACTCAGACATGGACAAAACATGATCACCCTTTCATTAATGTCCACTTACAGGACCTGCTGCTTCTTTGTTTGTTTGTTTGTGTAAACAATGCTGCAGGGTAATCAAATTGCCCGTTGGAACTAATAAAGTCGTCTGATAGTTGGATTAAATGACAAAACACAAAACAAACTAAAGATTTCACAAACATGAAGTAAATTCAAAGTTTTCTTTAAATGATTGGACTTTATAGCTCATTAAATGTAATTATCAGTGTGTTGTAAAACGTGCACTTTATGACAGATGTCATGTGACTCAGATCAAAGTCAAGTTCTTTGGACCAACAGAATCTTTAAAGTGGATTCAAAGTGACAGAAGTTCAGTGTGAGGAGGAAGATCTGCAGCTGGATCCTCTTCAGACTCCCTGAACCTCCTGCTGGATCTCAGCACGTTTGATCCACAGGAAGAACCTCTTGTGGTTCTGAAAAGTCCTCCAGCTTCAGAACAGAACTTCTCCCAGTTTGTGCTGAACTCATCCAAAGCTAACCAGCATGCTAACGTTAGCCACAGCAGAGCTGAACTTTAGCTGCTGAGTGTTTTCTTCAGCTGTTTTCTCTCCTTTCTGTTCACAGGTTCAGTGTGTTTGCTGTGAGACAGATTAAATTAGATTAGCAGTGAGATTATTTACCACAACCGCAGCCTCTTAAGCCCCGAGGGGTTTCCATGAAGTCCCTGCTGGAAAACAACGTGCACAAATAAGATGGAGAGTTTCTCAGCAGCTACAAACTCTGCTTCAATGATGTTGGTGTGAACATGAAGAGAACATCTGGGAGAGTTCATCAGAAGTGTGAGCATCACAACAGCTGCTGATGTTTCACAGAAAATGAGGATGAACAGAGAAAAAAAGGAGTTTTTATTCCCTCGCCTGAACTTTATTTGATTTACAGAGTAAATAACTCCTTTGAAAATATGATGAAGGTTCAAACTCTTGGAAAGCACAAATCCACATGTGGACATTACCTGTGCAAAGATTCCAGCTGCTGAAATCAACTAGAGCAACTTCCAGATGTTTTAGTGAAGAAATAGCTCGGAGTTCTGCTGTTTGGCACAGGACGGCACAGTTCAGCACAGTTTGGAACCATCTGTGAAAGTTGAGGCTTTTTATCTTTTAAACTTCATCAATGAATGAACTTCATTTAGTGCCTGGATCATGTTGTGTGGACGTTTGAAGCCGGGGTGCAGACAGACACGGGGAACTCAGAGGTCCAAGAAGAAAATAGATTGATCTGATCCAAACAAAAAGCTGACGTGGCAGCAGAACTTAGAAGAAGAAGAAGAGCTCAGGAAGACACGGAGGGACACAACATGAATGGCTGCAGGAAGTACAATCCACGGATGAGGGACAAACAAAATGAGACATTATTTAAAGGGACACTAACACCTGGGGAGAGACGATGAGGAGCAGGTGAGAGTGGGAGGAGCAGGAGCGACTACATGAGGAGAAAACACAGAGAAAGATGGAAACAGAAGAAAAACACTGAGAGAAAAGTAAAAAGTGTGAACTTGTGTCTCTTTGAGGTGTTTTGAAGCATCAGACTGTTTCTAACAGCCGGTGTTTGTGGACGTGGACATTCATCTGAAGCTGCTGCTTCTCAACCTTAAAGCAGACCAGTAGCTCAGGCCCACATCATAAAAAGTGTGAGCTGGAAAACCTGAAACCTGTGAATCCTGCCTAACAATGGAAGAAGCATCTGCTGGATCCTGAGAGTCGTCAGGGTTTCACCATCCCTCTGAGGACCGTTTTCAG
>NW_023625481.1:0-3300 GCF_014905685.2 Nematolebias whitei
AGGGTGAACTCAGACCAAGGTACACACTTCACAGGTGAAGTAATGAAGGAACTGTGGAAGACGCTAGGCGTCAAAGCCAACTTCCATATTGGCTACCACCCACAGGCTTCAGGCCAGGTTGAGAGAGCAAACAGGACTGTGGTGAGTATTTTGAAAAAATACGTAGCCGCAAACCACAAGGACTGGGACGTGAAACTCCCTCTGGTCCTCATGGCCATAAGGGCCACTCCACACACGTCGACTGGCATCGCTCCTTTCGAGATGATGACGGGTCGACAAATGACTCTCCCTCTGCACCTGTTGTACCAACCAGGCGATGCTGCCATGGCAACAGCCTACACCACACAACAATACATGAAAGACTTGGAAAGACACCTTAAAAACACTTTTGCTTTCGCACAGAAAAACCTGGAAAAATCAGCTGAAGGACGCAAAGCGTACTACGACCAAAAGGCCTCTCACGAGGAACTCCAAGTGGGAGACAGGGTCTGGTACTACACGTTTGCACCCAAAACTGGGAGAAGAGAGTCCGGGACCGGAACTCTCGCCCGTAAGCTGATGCCCAGATGGACTGGACCCCATCTGATAATCGACAAAGTGTCTCCAATTATCTACCAGATAAAAATCAGTAAAGGCCAAAAAGAGCCAACTGTTAAATGGGTACATCGAAACCAGGTTAAACCACACAAGGCGTGCAATAACTCCTCAGGAGACAAAGATCTCACAAAATCTGACCTCGTGGGAATAAGGGTCATCCAAGCAGAAGATAACTAATGGATAATAAACTTAACCATAGTTTAAATTCACAGGACCTACCCTTGACCATTACGAAGCTAAGACCTACCTCTTTGTGCTTCCATAGGACAATGATGGTACCACTCCTGATAATCTTCACCCTCTTGGGTGCCACCCAAGAAACCAAAGCCCTCGTACAAGCGGTAAATGACTTAACTCGTAAGTTTGAAGCTGATTACGCTGTCGCACACCTAATGGATAGGATTTTTGCTGACATGCTTAGAGATATCAGTTCGTCGGTAGATACACTAGCCACCGGTAGGATCCCACCGTATCTAGTCTCTCTACAGATGGTGAACGACATCCTCAGCTCCGCTACGCACGAAAAAGTTACGCAAACACAGGCACACCTGGCTTACACTCTCGGTAGCGCAATTCCAATCTACGTCAATCACAAAACGTTGGAAATGGCGTTCATTATCAACCTACCGATAATTCCCTCAAACGGCATATATAGACTCAGGGACGTCGTAAATGTTGGCAATTGGCACGGCGAAAACCATGTTCAAATTGACACACCAAGGATGGTTGCGTACCACGACGACAACCCCTCAGTTTACCTAGCTCCAAACCTGCAGATGTGTGTTCTCACTCGGGAGATACACTATCTGTGCCCGAGCAAACCGTTTATGTGGAATAAAACCGCGGGCATATGCGGATTAACACCTATTCCGGAAAATTCTAAGTGCTCAACGACCGTAACGCCTCGACACCTGGCTAAAGATGCAAAAGCGGAAATAATTGGCTCTCGTTGGCTAGTGAACGCTCCTCAAAGAAAGGCGATCATAGCCTACGACCAACCCGGGGCAAATAGACCTTTGACGTTACCGGACAAAACAATGTGGATCAGTGTTCCCCAGGGAACAACCATACACATTGGTGATTTGACGCTCCATCACCTCGATCCGGAACGATGGGACGCGACTCTGGATGACTCAGAGTACCTGGGAAATATGTCTATAGACATGGATCCAGAGACTCTGGGAAGGATCCGTTTTGAAGGCACCCAAGTCGTCGACGTGGAACCAATAAACCGAGTTCTCAAGTCCCTCAGGTCCACAACTAAGAACCCGATCCAACCAATTACCTATGCGTGGTCGAGCGCGGACACATTAATCATAGCCCTGCTAATGACGATAACCCTCGTATTGTGTGGGATACTCGCATCCCTGTTCCGGGGCCAAACGTCACTCCGAGTCGACGTGGATCGCCATGCAGCGCACCTCGATATGATTATGCCTCGCGTAAGCGGGTCCGCAAAGAAGCCACTCACACGGGACAGCGTGACTGAAACTGACAACCAGGGTGAGGGGAAGCAGTGAAACGATGTTTCTAGATGCTTAGTCACTACTCTTGTCGGTGTTGAAACGTTGTTTAGTTGATTTTGGTTGTTTCTGAGGTAAGAATGAATCTTGTGTGTAAGTTAAGTTAGAGACTAAGAGGCCTTTAACCATGCCAACATGAAGTTCATTCGCTAAATTGCAATCCTTGCGGAGTCAATGTATATTATTGTTACCTTAAGTACCATAATCTACATTGATCTCACATCGCTTAAGCCGAACCTACTCGAACAATTCTATTCGGGGGGGATAGCTAATTCTTTTTGATAAGTCTCGCCATAGACTTCCAAAACATTTATGGGGAAACCAAACACCCAATCTCAAGTCGTTCGTCTAAAAGACAACAGACATTTGAACCAAACTATATTTTGCCATGTAAAGCTAACTTAACCCAAGTTAGAAATGGAAAAGTAGTTTGGAACCCTTTTCTATAGGCTTAAACCCCTGTAGTTACCCCTTTTCAGCATGCTCCACCCCTTAACTGGTAGTCGTAGCTGTTCCCAACCATAATAGCTACACACCAGGTGCATATAGTTTAAGGCCTTATGTAAAATCACCTTCATAAGCCCACCTTAAACCACATAATTGCATGACACATTTGAACCAGAACGACACAGGCTGGACGTCGCTGGAGACAACCTTCGCTGGAGGCGACCTGCAATCCTGACGTTGGTCTCCACTCTTCATCCAGTGGCCGCTTCTTCAGTTCACCTAAGGGTACCCCTCTGTATGCTGATTAATCAACACTTCCAATCGTTGTGGATTTACCATTGTGGATTATATGACTTTTTCCAATGGATTACAGACTCTGTTTCCAAGGGGTTAAAGCATTGCTACAATGGAATTATCGAGACGATATGGGATTATAATCAACACAATGGAATTACCAAGAACATTGTGGAATTACCTTGACTTTTGTTTTCCTTGCTGGATTACTTTTGACTTTTGTTTTCCTTGCTGGATTACTCTTGACTCTTGTTTCTTTGCTGGATTACATCAAGCTTCAAGGCCAATCGAAGGCGTAAGTCCATAGTTGGAATTCATCTCCATGGACAGGCGATGATTTCCAAAGGGGGGACTGTAGTGGACTAGGCCCATGTCAAAAACTAAGTCTAAGGTCAAAACTCTTGACCTTTAGAACCTTGTGGGACAGGAACTGTCATTT
>NW_023625482.1:0-3300 GCF_014905685.2 Nematolebias whitei
TGTAGTGAACTTGACCTGATGTCAAAACTAAGCCTAAGGTCAAAACCCTTGACCTTAAGAACCTTGTGGGACAGAAACTGTCATTTCATTGATTTGAATCCAGAAATACAGGTTCACCCATCCTGAGACTTTCTTTCTTGAAAATTCAAGTGAAAGAACACTCTCTTTTCTATTATCATTACTATTTTACAAATGTTGATAATCAAAGTGTCTTAGTTCAAACCATTTTAGATGTTGCAGTGAACTAATCAATTTTATTAACTGTGAAACAGTGTAATGATTTTTTAATCCTCATGCAAAGTTAAAATTCATGTTAAGGCCTGTTACAGAGTAATCATGCATTTTCTGATTTGCTGTCTTTGAATGAGCAAGTGTAAGCTTTGTCCAAGGTCGGAGCCGAAGCAGACAAGTGTTGGAACAACTGCCTTGTTTTTAAATCCTCTCAGACATAAACAGAGGAGTTGGCACCTGTTTCTCCAAACTCGCCAAAACATTTCTCTCGCCTGTCTGGGAACATTTTCAATCTGTTCCAATAACATTCTTGCTGTTTTCTGACTTCTAGTAACCTCTTACATCACAAAACACACCCCTGTCTGGTTGATATTGACCAATCAGGAACGCTCAAATATACCGGAAATAGAGCCCTTTAAATGCCGGTACTTCCTAGTTCTCTCAGTTCGGGGGCGGAGAAGTTCTGAGATGTTCGCAGTTCTGTGAAGTCGTTGTTCTGTGAGTTGCCGTTGGAGTCGGCTGGAGAGTTTGTAGCTCCAGTCGTTTGGGAGAACAGAAGTCCAGCCATGATAAGGCTCTTCCGAGTTTGGATTATAACATCTTCCACCTCTGAGTGGAACTTCTGAAGGACTCCACTCATGTGAAGTCCACTTGCTGAGGTGAGCTTGTGTCGGACGGAATCTCGTCACTACTTCGGACGAGTCACAGCCATCCTATGGAGACGCTGGACAGGTAGCGTTAACTGGAACTCCGTATCTGCTGATTCATCTTCAGAGAGGTAACGAGTCAAGTTTACTACCGAGCGTACCGAGGAAAAGCTGGGTTCGAATGGAGAGTGTCGGTTCTGGTCAACACTCCCCCTCACACACCATCTTTTACTCCCTTTAAACTTCACTTTCCATCTTTAAACTCTCCTATCTGCTAAAATCATTACAGATAATTTTTAGAAATGTCTGAAGCAAAGTTCTCATCCACCGCCGTGTGGATAATTGATCATAATTGTACAGCTCGCTGATTAATTATGTTGTTATTTTCATATTTTGCCAAATTAATGTAAATGTTTGATGTTAAACTTTGATTCTGTAAATAAATGGCCGCATTCATTTTGATGGGTCAAAGATAAATGACGTCTCACGTTACATTTTATTAAATTCAATGCATGTTTTATCCAGTCCAGAAAAATGAAGAATCCGTTTTAATTGATGAATATATCTCAGCATCTGTTCATCTACATATTGGTCCTTGGGGAGCTCCAACGAATCCCTTTCTGAGTCGTCGGACCTGTCTATGGGTAAGACACCATAGGTTTGAGGTCCGTGGTCGACATCATCGGTTGAGAAAAGAGCTATGGCCTGTGTTGGTTTCGTGAACCATACTGGCCCAGCCTCTTGACTCGGTACCAGGTTGTCTGGGAGTCCTCCCAGAAATGGAATGCCTAGTTCAAAATCATGAAAGTCAGTTGAAATCAACCATCCTAGCATAGTGTTTTTTGGGATCAGCACCTCATCCATGCCTGTGTTACACACAGCAATAGATGTGGTCCTGGAGTCAAGACTCACTTGGTTCGTGGCTTCCACGGACAGTCCCAAGTTGAAAAATGCAGGAGAGGGTTGAAAATATGCCTGTTTTTGGCTAATAGCTTGTCCAGCTATGATGTGGATTCGCACCATTAGGTTAATCACCTGAGGTGGTACTGTGGTGGTTTGGTTGCTAGCAACTTGGCAGGCCTCTGGAATGGTCTGCCCAGCCTTAAGGCTCGCTGTGTCTAGCACAGGAGGATCCTTTGTGGCTGGTTTTAGGGACCACAGCACCTTGTTGATGGTGTCCACGTGGACACCTAACCTTACCAAAATGTCAGAGCCTATGTAGGATGCATGTGGTAAGTTTTGGATAACGAGAAACGGGTGAACCAGTTCTCGTTGGTTCCAGTTCAGTTTTAGGTTAATGACTCCTTCTGCGGTCATTACCTGTGAACTATTGGGAACTAATGGAAAGCGGAAAGCTTTTTTTAATTAGTTCTAGACCAACGTGTTTGTGAACCAAGGTTTCATAGAAAGCTCGGTTAATTGCTGATTTATCTGTCCACAGAGACAGAACAGCATCGTTGGTGTGGGACCCTTGGATCTCTACACCCTTAACTACCAGTGGTAGGTAGTGTTTGGTGGACTCTGACTGCTCCAGCTCACAGAGGAGGCTGTCTTGTTGGGTCAGAGTTTGGACCACTGGGTGGGTCTCTTTGGTTTCACATGATGTCAGAGGAGTACTCACCGGGCTCGTGTCCTCGGCTGAGGAGTCCTTTGCGCCTTCCGCGGTACCTGCTGTTGGGCAGTCTGTGTCACACTCCGGAGGCGTATCTATTGGCAGTGGTTTGCTCACTTTGGTCCACATTGTTTGATCACCATAATCTATAATCGCGTCGAAGCGATTTATAAAGTCCTGGCCAACCAAGAATGGGAATGAGTCAACACGAGACACGTGTACTGGGTGGTACAGTGTCATTTTGCCAATCTGCATGTGAACCATTGCTATAGCTGTCAGGGTTGTTCTCACCTCTGAGAGGCCCTGCATTTCTATAGCACATTCAGAGAGAGGTATTATCCTGTTAACACTGGCAGCGGCCGTCCTCAGCTCCTCGAACAGTTTAGCTGACATAATTGTTATGTCTGCCCCACCGTCCAAGAGTGCTTCGTGTGTGAGGACACCTTCGAGCGTTAATGACAGGTACGCCTTTTTGGCGACCCCCCTTCTGATAAAGTTACACAGAAACCTTTTGGGTTTTTTCTGACGCTTCTTCACGCGTTCAGCCTTATCTGTGTAATCTTGGTTTGTCTGAACCGTCAGCACAGCAGTAGCTGTTTCTGAGTGTTCAGCTTGCGATGACTCGTCATCGTTTGTGTGTGTGTTTACCCCCCCTTCTTCCGACGAGGGGTTGTTTGAGGCAACAACAGCAATGTCTTGGTGTGTTCCACCGACATCTGTAATGTTGTCATTCGCGCCCATAAATGATTTCCAAAGGGGGGACTGTAGTGAACTTGACCTGATGTCAAAACTAAGCCTAAGGTCAAAACC
>NW_023625483.1:0-3300 GCF_014905685.2 Nematolebias whitei
GAAAAACAGCAACATTACATTATAAAGTAATAAAACACATGAAATATCTACATAATATATGAACATCTTGCATGAGCTTTAAATCAAAGTCTGTTGTAGAACTGCATGCAGACAAAGAGGTTATAAAATATCTGACAGATATGTCTGACTACTTCAGGTTCTGAGTGACAGACAGCAAATTATTTAGAAAAAGCTTTTATGATAATAAATATCAGAGTAATTATATAAAGAAAACCACAGTCTAGCTTTATCTTATACCAACTTTATACATCAACCTTTAATCTATACCAGTTACTGTAGATTGCACACCAAAGTTATGTTTGAACTTACTTGTGTACAGAGACACATAATTTTTGGCTCCTTCAGTATAATTATCACCAGCTACAGCAGAAAGTGTTATTTCATGTATGACTCCAGGGGTCAGGTTAGTAATGTTGCTGATTGTCTCAGTTTGATTTAAATCCCCCGTTATATTTACATCAGTCCAATGTACTTTATAGAAGTGGAGGTGGCCAAAGGGTTTAGTCCAGTTCACAGATATGGAAGAAGTGGTGATTTCAGTGACTGTGAGATTTATGACTCCATTAGGCTCTGTAAAGAAACAATGCTACATAAACATTTTATTATTTTAAAGACATCCATCCATGCATTATCTTTACCTGCTTCTTCCTTTTCGTTTTGTGTGGGTCACTGGTGACCATGTCCAGCTACCACTGTGCGAGAGGCGGGGTACCCCCTGAAGTCCATCAGAGGACCACACAGATGCAAACAACCATTTAGACTCTGACTCACACCTTGGGCCAATTTAGAGTTATCAATTAGCCTAACGTGCATGTTTTTGATCTGTGGGAGGAAACTGGAATAACTGGAGAAATAGAATGCACAGAAAGAACATACAAACTCCCCCTACAAAGGTTCCCAGCTGTGATTCGATCCAGCAACCTTCTCGCTGAAAGATAGCAGCTCTATCGACTGCACCACTGTGATGGCCTGTTTTAGTCCAGTTTAGAGATATGGAGGAAGTTGTGATTTCAGTTACAATCACATACCTCACAACATCAGGCTCTATCAAAGGTCAAGGTTCTTTATTGTCATCCACATCGCATGTGGTACATGTGGTGGAATGAAATTGTGTACATAGGGTCCTAGTTACATCCAACAAAAGTATAAATTGTAAAAGAAAAACAGTAATAAGATCTAAGATATGAACTAAGTAGTCAAGAAAGGCATTGAAGAAAAAGGACATAAACTACTTTGTAACTCAAATCTTTGTTTTGTGAAACTCTCCATGGAAACCAGAGACACAGATCCCCTAAAAGCTCTCTCATCGTCAACACTGACAAGTAAATCAGCATCAGTGTAGCTCAGCTCCAAATTCAACACAAAGACAACTCACTTCACCTGTGGACCAACTGTGAAGAACTCACAGTTCTTCTCACAGATAAAACTCTATATCAAGATTTTGTGCTTAACTGTTTCTAAAAAGAGTAGTCCGTAGTCCATCACTTATCGTGGGATTTACATTCCAGACACCCCAGCAATAGGTTAAAATCCATGAAGTAGGGACATTATATTTATTTTAGTATTTACATATTTTAAGGCTTTATAAACCCTTCCCACACTCTTGCAATGTTCTTAATAATGTTCTAAACTCTCTAAAAGCAAGTCATGAGCTCCGCTCTGTGCCACCTGCCACGCCCACTTCTTTGCCACAATTACATTCAAGCTCATCATAACTCCACATGTCCCTACTTCTGCACCTGTGCGCTGCACTTCTTCAGCGCTCTCCTGTCTCTGCCCCCTGCCAGATTGTCTTTTCGCCTTTTGCCTGAAGTATCCAGCATTCTTGTTCCTGCTCTCGTTCCTAACCACTTCATTACCACGGATTCCTCACCCTTTGCCTTGCCCAAGACAGAAACTTCTGCCCACTGGATATCTGGACCTCGACTTCTGCTCTGCCTTCAGACCACTGAATACAGCTAAACCCCTCAGATAAGTTTAACTTTTTCTGCCTCTATGTGAATGACCAACACCTGTATTTCTGACCACGTACTCAGACCCCAGACTATACATGTTGAGCTCTCAGACCTAACTCCACATACTGAAGAGAGTGTTTGTCGGACCTTCCAGGTTACGCTCACATATCACATGATCCGTCCAGACCTCCTTTCCCTCTGATGTCATTGCAGCTTTGGCTTCTCCACCTGTGATCAAGCTTTACAAAGTCACAGCTGACTTTCTCCTCCTGAAAATTTTTTTTTTTTTTTTTTCCACTCCTGTGTGTGGTTGAATGTCTGGGTCCCCCTCGTAATTCATTATACAGTGAAAGAGAGAAGACAGACAGATGCTATGGTTACTGAGCCAATCCCGGGGGCGGACTGGCCATCCAGAGCACCGGGACCTGTCCCGGTGGCCTGGCCCGCTAAGAGATTTCCGAGGGGGACTAAAGGCACGATTTGGGTCAAGCTTGATTATTTTAAATAAATAATCCCCCTCCTTTCTTTTTCAGGGCTGTCTCTGCTCTGCTGTGACAGATGGCCTTGGAAAAAGAAAGGAGGGGTGGTGGGGTCTGTATGATACATGAGTGAGCTGGGTCAATTCATCAATCAGCCAGACATGTGTCATGTACAATTTTACATTGAAAACCCGCAAGAGTGAATCCAAAACAGTCAAACTGCAAAGTATCGATGGACTGCAGTATCATCATGCTTTGAAATTCTACTTTTTTCTGTTCATAAAAACAAATTGTCCAAACAACCATTTTTAGCAGAGTATTAGAACTTGACTGGTCTATGGCAACAAAGTTCATGCTCAATCATCCAGGTACCAAATCCAATAATGCTCAGTCAGGTCATCTGAACCACTTTGGCTGTGGCTGCCTGCCTGGGAGGAGTCGACGGGGGACAGGACAGCCCCCAGAAACATCTTATCTCTAGCTAACTGATTGGTCCACTTAAGGAGTTTACTGCTTTGTGGGGAAACAGTTTACTTGGTGCTTCTCAGATTGATGAAGCCCTCCGGATAGAGGGTGAAACGTCTCTAGAAAAAAGAAACTGTCCAGAAAACCTCACTGAGCATTATTGGATTGACTGGTCTATATTTAAAATGCTTACTTACTTGTGTATCTGAAAATTATTTTATTCTGGCCTTCAGTGTAACCATCACCTGCTAAAGCAGTAACATTTATTTCATACTGCACACCAGCAGTCAGGTTAGAAATGTTTCTAAACGTCTCAGACACATTTATAGTGTCAATTATTTCTCCATCTGTCCAATGAACTCTATAGAAAGAGGTATTTC
>NW_023625484.1:0-3299 GCF_014905685.2 Nematolebias whitei
ATTTATATGCATATATCTTATTAATGTAATTGTTTGTCTCTGAATATCTGTAACCCATGTTGTGTCAAATAAATCTTTTATACGAAGGGCGACGCCTCCGCCGTTTTGAACACGACGTGGTATTCTATCCACAACACTATCAAGCAAAAAACTTGGGCCAGTCCTCGGTGGGAGGGGCCATTCCAAGTACTGCTGACCACGCCGACCGCAGTAAAGATCGCTGAAAGACCCAGCTGGATACATCTCAGCCACTGTAAGTTGTAAAGTGCTGGATCCCTAGATCACCAGAACGGTAGGGAAGCCTGGTGTACAAAGGGGCCTTTCTATATCGGGGAAGGTGTCTCAAAACCAGTGAAGAAACCAACGATCCCTGTTCTTTTAGGATTCTGAGATCCAGTGTTCCTGTATACTGAACAGCAATGGGGCCTTCACATGCAAGGTAGATCCTCAGCTGTGTAGTGGCTGCAGCATGTTGCCTAACCTGTTACACAGGCAGAAACATCCTCTACAGAGATAAGAGAGACAAGACACACCCACATGATTACAGCACTAATCTATGGTGGCAACTGATGAACAGAACAGCATACGAAGGAAATGAAACCAACTGCTATGTATGCGCCCACATGCCCTACGCCACCAATAACTCAGGACTGAGACCAGGAAACATCTCAACAGAACAGCAAAAATGTTTATAGGGCCTGAGCATGCATCCAGGCTATAATCACACTTCAAAGACAGATGTCAAATGGAAGAAAAAAAATTACTCCACACCCATGCAGGTCGCAACAGAGACTCAAAAGCCCATAACCAACCAAAACTGCAGACCAGTGGCAGACCTTCTACCCCTGCCTCAAATGACGATACAGTTACCAGAACTGATCACCCTGGCAGGAGCAGAACCTGGATCCCTTGGACATTGTATGTTTAACAATGGGACTAGATCTATGGGCTCTGTCCCGTGGAACCTATGAGACAAGGTACTCACTTTCAGTGACTACACACCCCAATTTCGTGAATGCCTCTCCTGTGTGACAAACAGAAATACCAGCGGCCAGTGTGACACCTACTCAAACCACAAATGTGGACGTTACCTTCTACGCAGAACATATAACATCAGCATGCAGACAAAAGGACGCAAGGAGACCACTGGTTGCAGTGCCATAGTTCCTGGGGATGAGGGCTCTCGGACGCTAGCTGACTGGTATTTCCTGTGTGGCCATCGGGCCTACACAGCCCTCCCTAGAAATTGGGGAGGCCTCTGTGCCATGGTCCCCCTCTCCAACTCAGTTGTGGTGCTCAGAAAAGGAACAAAGCCCACATCCAGGAGAAAACACTCCCCACTGCCAACCGTACGCAGATGGGGAGAGCTCACCACAAGCACTGGCGTCCCGTGGGAGTACAGGATCTGGGGAGGAGGAGAAAAGTTCTTCCAGAGCCTGTTCCCATCGGTAGGAGTCGGTGAAGTTCGAGACCACGTCGAGATCAACAGGTATGCGCTCCTTCACCTCATCAATGACACCTACAGATTGGCAAATGGCACAGACAAGGAGCTGACCGCCATGAGAGAAATTATTCTGCAGAACTGTGTCATTCTGGACCTGCTCACCGCATCCCAAGGGGGCGTGTGTAAGATTATTGAATCTACAAACCGGATTCCAAAAAAGTTGGGACACTAAACAAATTGTGAATAAAAACTGAATGCAAATATGTGGAGGTGCCAACATCTAATATTTTCTTTAGAATAGAACACAAATCACAGATCAAAAGTTTAAACTGAGAGATTGTATCATTTTAAGGGAAAAATCTGTTGTTTCCAAATTTCATGGTGTCAACAAATCCCAAAAAAGTTGGGACAAGTCCATTTTTACCACTGTGTGGCATCCCCCCTTCTTCTTACAACACTCAACAGACATCTGGGGACAGAGGAGACCAGTTTCTCAAGTTTAGAAATAGGAATGCTCTCCCATTCATGTCTAATACAGGCCTCTAACTGTTCAATCGTCTAGGGACTTCTTTGTCGCACCTTCCTCTTTATGATGCGCCAAATGTTCTCTATAGGTGAAAGATCTGGACTGCAGGTTGGCCATTTCAGTATCCGGATCCTTCTCCTACGTAGCCATGATGTTGTGATTGCTGCAGAATGTGGTCTGGCATTATCGTGTTGAAAAATGCAGGGTCTTCCCTAAAATAGATGACGTCTAGATGGGAGCATATGTTGTTCTAGAACCTGAACATAGTTCTCTGCATTAATGGTGCCTTTCCAGACATGCAAGCTGCCCGTGCCACAAGTGCTCATGCAACCCCATACCATCAGTGATGCAGGCTTCTGAACGGAGCGTTGATAATGTAGTGAACCTGATCTGACCTCGAATCTTGATCAGATGAACAGTGACTGTTATTTCATTGATCTGCATCCAGAAATACAGTTTGAGCCATCTGGTGACTTTCTTTCTTGAATTAATCAAGCAGAAAAGACAATTCTCTATGATCATTACTATTTTACAAATGTTTGATAATCAAATTGTGTTAGTTTACTCAATGTTTACAGGTTGAAGAAAACTACTCATTTTTATTTTACATAAACAGTAAGTAATGATTTTTATTCCTCATTCAAAGAAGAAATCAGGTTAATATGCATTTCTTGATTTTTCTGTCTGCAATGTAAGTATGTTAAAAGTCAGGTTTCGGTCAACTAAAATGTTTACCGAGAAAAATGTCATGTTTAAACTTTTTCAGAAGATAATAAGAGTGAGACTCCACAAAGTCTGAAGTCCTACAATAATCTTTCTGTTTGTCACTAAAACAATCCTTGACTTTTAATAACATCTTACATCACAAACCACACCTCTATTCCTGGTCCATCGACCAATCAAAAAGCTTTCAAATGACCCGGAAGTCGACCCATTTAAAATGTGGCAACTTCCCAGTTCATGCAGAGGCTGAGACGCGGAGTTGCTGAGTTCATGCAGTTGCTGCAGTTTGCTGCGCTCAGAAATGAGTTCAAAGAGAGTGCTAAAGTCTGAAGTCTGAAGCCAGACGTTGAAGATTGATGGAGTTAGAGTTCTTGGATGCAAACGCGTTCAGGATGATCCAGAGACGTTTTGGGATTATAACTTCTGTTTGAACAAACCTCGTACGACTCTCGAAGGATTTCAGCTGCTCTCAACGGAGACGCTGAAAGAGTCTGAAGGATTCTATACCGAGCTGATTTATCGTCAACCAGGTAACGATCTACTTCTTTTTTTTTTTTTTTTTTTTTTTTTTTTTTTTTTTTTTTTTTTTTTTTCTTTTTTTTTTGT
>NW_023625485.1:0-3299 GCF_014905685.2 Nematolebias whitei
TTCTAAGCTGCTCAAGGAGGTGTTTACTTGTTTGTTTGTGTTCAGAGTTTGCCTACGGTGGACACCCGTATCCATTCTCAGGGATCTTTGAGATTACACCCGGAGATGCAACTGAACTCGGCGAAACTTTTAAGTTCAAGTAAGTAAAGAAGGTTTTCTGCTCGTATGAAAGCGCAAGCACATTTCCAAAGTGCTTGTGGGATTTTTCTGCCCTACTCCAGACAGCTTGCAACATGTCAGTGTGTCTGTTAGTTGTTTTCAGACACTTTATTAAAAGCTAAATGTCTTTTTGTGAACATGAAGCCAGCTAACGAGTCAGTTCATCAGACGGGGCACAACTCCAGAGCACAAGTCCATTGGCTTACTAACTGGTCAGTGAAGTGTAGCATCCAGGCAGTTAGTCATTCGGTTCACTCAAGATGGAGAAAATTACAATTCTAAAGTAAGTGAAGAATTTACAAACTTAAAAGTTCCTCATTTTAAAGATGTGTTGTGTACAAAATGCAGAAGTCTTTGCACCAGTTTTGTACAGACTTAAAAATAACTACATCGTGCTGTTGTTGTTTTCTCCACTCCACTAGAGCACAGAGCTATTCTGAATCATTTTGACCAAAGTTGAAATGGAGTCAGAGAAACGGTGGAGCATTAAGTCAGTTCAATATGTTTGGAGTTCCTCGGTCTACACAGAGCCACTGTGCCGCTGTGTGTTACTTCTGCTCTAGTTGATGTGCCCTGCAGCTTTAGAGACACTCTGCCTGTCAGACAAACACTAGTTGTCCCCATAGAAGCCAGCCGGCGATAAACATCTGGGACAGTTGTTTGAATATTATTGACTGAGAAGAGCCAAATAAATCAGCTCTTCTTCAGACTGCACTCTGCTCAATTCTTTTTTTATTGTTGGATTTCATGTAAAACTGGAACAGGATGTGGAAATGAGCAAAATGTTAATCCTCTATTCACTTCACTGTTCAGTTACAGAAATTTGGTCTTTTTCTTGCATTTTAGCTTACTGCCTCACAACACATTTAGCTGATTTGATGCAGTGCAGTGTGCCAAAAAGAAGAAAACATCTCAAACCCTTTTCCAGTGGGATTCAACATTGATTATTGTATTGATTCGGTAAAAAGATGTGCATTTTGTTTGCGTTTATCACCACATAAATCCAGCTTAAGCTGGCATGGGAACACGGGAAGCTCGTAAATGTTTCTTTGCATGAGACATTGTAGCAGGAAATCTGCTGATTGTGCCTGGGGTTGCTCTTGGTGTGTCCTCGATGAGTCATAGTATACACAGTCTTTCCCTGTTTGTGCAGAGAAGCCATAGTCCTGGGCAGCACAGACTTCACAGAAGAGGATGTGGAGCGGATTGTGGAGGAGATGGGAAAGGAGTACAAGGGCAACGCCTACCACCTCATGCACAAGAACTGCAACCACTTTTCCTCAGCTCTGTCCGAGGTAGATACTCACACAAGCCTGCACAGCTGTCTTTATGAGGACGTTGCACTGACTTATTAACTGTGGACAACCATAACCTGACTCAGGACACCACAAATAAAATTATTCTGCTCTAAACCTGCATTATACTTGAGCAGTGGTCATGATGTGAGCCATGTGTGACGTCACCTTAGAGGAGGAGTTGTTTAGACCGGGGTTTGAGGCGTTGCACTCAAACTGCTGTTCTCTTCTTAAACAGTAGGTGCTGCTACTACTTATGACAAAATCTGAAATGAGTTGGTCACACAGGAAGTAACTGTTCGAATTCAAACATTTTGTTTAGTTTGCTTTACTTTTTAAAAGTTAGTTTTCAAGTTTATGTCATGAATAGTAATAATTGATTTACCTTTTTTTTACTTTTGTTATTATTAACATTATTATTATTAAAATGATTAATTTGTACAGATGTAGAAATAAACTGTTTCCAGTCTTTGTATCGTTTTCTGCTGGTCGTAACCCATCCCAAGTGGTGCCTTGTTAAAAAAAATATTTTTTTAAGTATAATTTTAGAACTGATTAAAACTCTGCAGCATAGAAAGTTTATTATTTTGCTTCGTTCATCCCTTGTGTTCTTCTTAACCACTGCATATTTTGCACACTAATCTGAACTCTGGCACTACAACATGTTGGGAGAACGCTGTACCTTTATGGGGAAATTTTACTGACAAAATTAATTTGAAAATTATTTTATCTCACACAGTCAGTCTGGCTCACTCCGTCACACTGTATACAAACTGAATATTGTCACTTAAATGAACTAATGTTGCGCATCTCATGTCTGAAAAGAGCGTGCCTTATTTTTGTCTTTAACTCTGGATGTGAATGCTTGAACTAGTGCTTTGTGTGTGTGTGTGTGTGTGTGTGTGTGGCCTCCAATCAGCTTATGCTGCAGTGACTAATGAGCAGGGAGTCTTACGGTTAGCATCCAGCGCTCAGATGGGATTTAGGACACCGATACAAGCCCAGACATGCAAAGCCAGCTGGCAAACCCCCACTCAACACTGATACACTGAAACAGTATCATTGTTATTATTGAGCATGCATCAGGATACTGAAACAGTACATTAAGTTACACATACATAAACACAAACTGTGTTACGCAATTATTCAAAGTACATTTTTAACCACATATTTGAAACTCCGTGTGCACAGAGAGTGATCAATAGCTTGAGGATTTAACGTTAATGTAACCCAATGACGTGGCAGAGAGGCAAGTAGAAAACGGACAAACACAAGGATGTTTGTAGCTGATTTAAAAGAACGAGAGTAACGATTGATTCTCCATCTGGAACATTTGATGTCCATCACCTTTTTCACAGTGAATCAGTGCTCTGTATCCAGTGCACACCTCACTTCAGCTCATTGTACAAGTCCGTTATCTGCACACACATCGGAGTACTTCTGTTGATCTTAGACAACGAAAAATAAACACAAATTCAGGAATTAAAGAAACGCTAAATCTAGGATATTTTATTTAAAAATTAGAGCATCTTTTAAAGAGAGGAACATTTTAGCACATTTGATACTGAAATTTTTGTATTAACATAACTTACTTTTACTGATCCCGTAACTGTAGTCCAGTTTAAGACTGGACAAGCATGCCAACAAATAAATATTTAAATCATAAGTAACTAACCAGAAATGACAATCTCAGTTTCATCATAGACTGTAGTTTGTTGAGCTCAACATAAAATACTTCAAGAGGGGGGGAAACAGTAAAGCTTATAACATTATAAAAGTAGACAATAGTGTAACTGTTTGCTACAATACCTCCAAGTATTTAAAAACAAGTGATTGAGGAGTTCC
>NW_023625486.1:0-3298 GCF_014905685.2 Nematolebias whitei
CACAACAAAACTGATTGTTCCCCCAACAGCTTACTCCAAAGTGGAACAAACCAGTTTTGGAGTAAGCTGTTGGGAAGAATCAGTTTTGTTGTGTGTTTCCTTGACTGATGAAGCCTTCCAGATCGAAGGCGAAACGTTTCAGCACAAAAAAAGTAACTGTCCAGATGACCTGACTGAAAAATGTTGGAGCCAAAAGGATAGCACCGCACAGAAGAGCAACATCATCAGGCCAAGACTCTGTGGTCTACACTCATCTCCAGGCCAGTGGTCACTCTTTCAGAAATTAAGATCTTTATTCACATCCTTAATAGAGAGGAACGCTGGTTTGAAAGAGGAGTGAAGGATGCCATCTTTGTGAAGAGAACCCATCCATCATTAAACAGGGGAGGAGGCCTCCATGTCCATCACCTTCTTACAATGCTGTTGTTATTAGTATCACTCAGCCCTCTGTGAATAGAAAGTGGCCATCAGGGCACTAATGAGCAATTGTTAGACTGATGGTCCTCTTTTATCATGTGAACAGCTAGTTCTGGATGTCACAATCAAACTGCTTGACCCATTATGAGAAAGTGTTGTTTATAAGATTGAGCTTGTTTCAGCTCCTCAGACTGAAGAAGTCTTTTGTGTAAAAGACGAAATGTTTCAACAAGAAGAAACCGTCCAGAGGACCTGACTCAACTTTGTTAGATGTTATGGGATATCTAAAAAAATTAAGTCTGGTCCTCTGGACATTCAAAAAACAAAACAAAGCAAAACAAAAAAAAAAAAAATGGAGAAGCTTTTCGTCTTTCTTCCGAAAGAAGAAAAACAGAAACAGACTGAAGAAGTCTTTCGGAAGAAAGACGAAAAGCTTCTCCATTTTTTTTTTTGTTTTGCTTTGTTTTGTTTTTTGAATGTCCAGAGGACCAGACTTAATTTTTTTTAGATTTTTCTACCTGGATTATTGAGCATGCATCAGGATATGTTATGGAATAGTTTATCTTTTTTGTAAAGTATTGTTTAGTGCTTCTTATGTTAAAATACCAGTAAATACATGAAATATTTTGCCCCTTTTCTTTTTTAACATTGTAGAGAATTCTATTAGGTCATCATGGACACCACATCTAGGTAATTTTACTAACTTTGGAACATTCCCAATTAAATCTATCCGACTCAGTGTGTAGCTTTTAATGTGTGAAGAAATATACCAATCAAAATTGAGATAAAATCTATTTTATATGCAATATGTTTTGAAGCTAGTACAATATACTAATAAAACACTGTGACAGACACTGACTTGATTTTTTAAAAATAAAATATTATGTTTGTACTAACTTAAATAAGTCAAGAAACCTTCACCTTTAGACCAATTTAAAGGAAACAGGAGGTATCACTCTGGAAATTGCACATTTTTTGTCTCCAACAATCACAGAGAGACACTGTTTGCTGCAGAGCTTTGATTAGACACAAATTAGATGGGGGAATAAGCTGTAGTTTTCAGTACTTTAAATTCAATTCTGAGCCAAACTAAATGAGTTACAATCAACCTAAGTATTGTTGTAGAAAAAAAGAAAGCCT
Source organism: Nematolebias whitei (assembly GCF_014905685.2). NCBI lineage: Eukaryota > Metazoa > Chordata > Actinopteri > Cyprinodontiformes > Rivulidae > Nematolebias > Nematolebias whitei. The sequence goes on from NW_023625486.1 coordinate 1,558, forward strand.
GCGACTTGACGTTAGAGTGCAAGAGCTGGTCGTAGTCTAACAATATGCTTAAATTGCTTTTGATTGGCAGGACTGACTACCAATTTCTTATTTTCCACTGCAGTTACGTTGTGTTAGGTGGCTGTTATGAGAGAAGCAGCAAGACTTCAAATAGACACAAAATAATGTGTGTGTGTATATATATATATATATATATATATATATATATATATATATATATATATATATAAATATACATGTATGTATATATATATATATATATATGTACACTTTAAAAAAAAATTATTATTATTTTGAATATTAAAACTGGGAACTGCAGAATGTTTGAGTTTAGACATGTTTTGGCAGAGTAGTCTGTGTTCAGCAAATCAGCAGTGTCTTCTGTATGTTTGGAGCTTGACAGTGAAATAAAGAAGACTCCACAGTAATGTGGATTTTATTGTACATTGCTCACTTCACATACTAAAACATGGCAACAATATTCATACAAACAATACAACTTATAAATACTTGAGTGCAAAAAAAAAATCTTATACACTGATTCTACAGAAGTTATTATTTAGGAATTAGTAGCAAATTAATTTATTCAAAATCAGATTTAACAGCTTCTCAGCTATTTGATCTCTTAAATAAATACCTCAAACTCACCTTAAATCTTCTGTTGCAGACTTGTACACCGACTTGTAAATTGCTAATTGAAGTCTAATAAGTGGATGTGACACATCTACATTGCAATATAAAAAAGTTAAATCTGGTCCTCACTCCTTCTCATTTCAGACAGAAGATCAAAATGCATAATTACTTTGTAAAATAGACATTTAACTTGATTTCTAATTTAAATGAGGATTAAGAAATCATTAATACTGTCTCACAGTTGATTTAAAATGAGTGGTTCACTTCAACATTTAGAAATGGTATGAACTAAACACACTTTTGATTTATCAAGATATTGTAAAATAGTAATGATAATATAAAAGAAGAATGTTCTTTCAATTGATTAGTTCAGGATACAATTAGAAAGTCCCTGGATGAGCTAATTTGTATTTCTGGATTCAAATCAATGAAATAACAGTTCCTGTCCCATGAAGGTCTTCAGAGGCAGGTTTTGGTCGTAGGCCTAGTCCACTACAGTCCAGACCTGAATCCAATCGAGAATCTGTGGAAAGAGCTGAAGACTGCTGTTCACAAACGCTCTCCATCCAACCTCACTGAGCTCGAGCTGTTTTGGAAGGAAGAATGGGCAAGAATTTCAGTCTTTCGATGTGAAAAACTAATAGAGACATACCCCAAGTGATTTACAGCTGTAATTACAGCAAAATGCGGCGCTACAAAGTATTAACGCAAGGGGGCTGAATAATATTGCACGCCCCACTTTTCAGTTTTTTATTTGTTAAAAAAGTTTGACACATCCAATAAATTTAATTCCATTTCACAATTGTGTCCCACTTGTTGTTGATTCTTCACAAAAAATTTAAATTTGATATCTTTATGTTTGAAGCCTGAAATGTGGCAAAAGGTTGAAAAGTTCAAGGGGGCCGAATACTTTCGCAAGGCACTACACAGAACACCATGGACTTTGTGGATAAGGTGAGGGATGTCATCATGGAGACTGATGAAACAATGGTCTCTTTTGATGTCACATCACTCTTTACGTGCATTCCTGTTGATGATGCAGTAGAGGTGGTCAGTTTAAGATTAAAATCAGACACCACTCTGAGCAGCAGGACCACGCTTTCCACAG
>NW_023625487.1:0-3298 GCF_014905685.2 Nematolebias whitei
TTTTGTGCAGCTATGGGGTTTTAAAGGGATTTTATGCAATGTATCACTTCAGGGAAATCTGTTATTTAACAAGTGTCTAATTTAATTATTTTAAGTCCTGATGTGAATATCTTGTCTTCTTAGTTGTGTTCTTTGAATATCTTGTGTTATTAATTGTGTTCTGTACATTTTATACTTGTCAATAAATGTTTTGTTAAAAATCAAAAAAAAATCTTCTTCTTCTTCTTCTTCTTGTGAGAGGAGGGTGTGTGGAGGAGCTGAAGGAGGAAAGTGAGAGTGATTGATACTTTTTCTATATCTTTTTCTAATATCTTTTTCACTTGGTGTTTTTTATGTTACTTGTTTAGGTGTGGGTTTTTGTAGTTAGTTTGACAAAGTTTTAGGGTATTGTTTGGTGAGGGCGTGGCCGTCAGGTGCTCCTGGCTGGCCAGCCTGAGGGGAAGCCATGGTGGCTGGAACAGGCGATTTCTCCACACTGACTCGGAGAAACGGCGTCAGGGTAGGTGCTGGCTCTCTGTGTAGTGTGGAGGAAGTTTGTTTGGCAGTAGGAAAAGTAGTTGGACATGAGTCCATTAAGTCTGCAGCCCGAATGAATGGGGCTGTAGTCTTGTTTTTGGAGAAGGTGGAGCAGGCCCAGCAGTTGGTTGAGGCTGGCATTTCAGTTGGTGAATTGTTTTTGCAAGTGTCACCACTGGCAATGCCAGCCACTAGAATTACCTTATCGAATGTTCCACCGTTCATTAGCGATGAGTTCTTAATTAAAGAACTGTCACGGCACGGGAAGGTAGTCTCCCCAATTAGGAAAGTGCTTTCGGGGTGTAAGTCACCTCTGCTGAAACACATTGTCTCCCATAGGAGACAACTATTCATGTTACTGAATAAGCGGGGGGAGGACCTGAACGTGCGATTTCATGTGAAACTGGATGATTTTGACTATATTTTATTTGCGACTTCATCCAGCATGAAATGTTTTGGGTGTGGTCAGGAGGGGCACATCATAAAAATGTGTCCCAACAAAGCTGGGCCAGCCCCGCCCGATGCAACACAGCAGCAACCTGCTGCTGCCGAACAGGGGGGGGACAAGCCCGATTACAGTGGGGAGGCAGAGCTGCCCGCTACAGTGGGGGAAACCACAGCTGCAGTGACCCCCAACAAGGTGGACCGTCCAAAACACAGTGTTGAAGAGCCAGCTGTAGAAGGTGACAAAATTGAAGAGAACGGTGTGTGTGTGGAAAAAGGGGGCACAGAAGGTTGTAGTGGTGGGGAGAATGGTGGTGGTGATGGGGTGAATGGTGGTGGTGATGGAGTGAATGGTGGTGGTGATGGAGCGAATGGTGGTGGTGATGGAGCGAATGATGGTGGTGATGGGGTGAATGGTGGTGGTGATGGAGTGAATGGTGGTGGTGATGGGGTGAATGGTGGTGAAAGTGAAGTGGTGGAAGGGAACAGTGTGCAGGGAAAAAAGGAGGGGGTGAGGGGCGATGAGGAGTATTTAGTATGTGAAGGTCAAGGTAAGAAAGAAGAGGTGCAGGCAGATGGAAACAATGAAGGACAGAACAGTGCAGAGTCACTTCATATTGAAGTTGAGAGACAGACAGGTGAAACAGAGGAGGCGATGGAGTTGGAGGTTCCGACCCCGTCCCAAAGGCGTAGCAAAAGGAAGAATGTGGTGGCTGCTGTGCATGCCAGCAAGCAGGCCAGTAAGTTGGCTGCAGAGAAAAATGGTTTGTCAGAAAGCAGCGACGCTGAGAGCTATTTCTCTGACAGCAGTGAAATCTCTGTGTCACAAATGAAATGTAAAGAGCCTAGATACCCTGTAGAGTCTTTTAGGAATTTTCTGAAAGACACTAAAGGATTCAGAGGGTTAAAGATTGACAGTTTTTTTCCTGATTTAAAATTGTTTTATTTCTCAGCGAGGTATCACATCAGAAACAAAGAGGGATCAGGTTTTACGGACACAGAAGTTTTTAGACTGAAGAAAATAATGACCAAAGTGAGAAAACAACTTTGAACTACACGATGCACAGAAGTATTTTATTCTCTTTTATAGTCTTTTGGTTTTCTGTTTTTAGCTTCTTACCCAATATGGATTATTTTAAAATAGCTTCTTTGAATCTTAACGGGGCGAGGGAGGCTGAAAAACGGGCTTTAATTTACCAAACTTTAAACCAAAAGAAAATAGATGTTGTTTACCTACAAGAAACTCACAGTGATCGTTTAATGGAAACAGACTGGGCTAGAGAGTGGAGGGGGGAGGTCATTTTAAGTCACGGCACCTCCCAGAGTGCAGGGGTGGGCTTCCTCTTTTCTAGAGCTTTCACCCCAAACTCTACAGAAATTGAACACGTCATTCAGGGGAGGTGTCTTTTAGTCAGGACACAGTTTGATCATTTTAGTATAGTTTTTATTAATATCTACGCTCCCATCACCAATGCAGAGAAAAAGCGTTTTTTTGAAAAAATTGGGGAAAGGTTGGGTGATTGTGGGCCTGAAGATTATGTTTTTATAGGAGGGGATTTTAATTGTACAGAAGACGAGTTTTTAGACCGTAATCATGCAGAGCCGCATCCAGCGGCCCAACACGCTCTGCGGCGGCTGGTCTCTTCTCATGGCCTGGTGGATGTATGGAGGAGGATGCACGCAGGCTCCAGGCAGTACACGTGGTCCCACATTAAGGAAAACCGAGTCTCTTTGGCTCGACTTGATCGTTTTTACTGTTTTAAACATAATTTTAATGTGTTTAAAACATGCCAGATTTTACCAGTAGCTTTTACAGATCACTCGTTACTTTTAGGTAGTGTTTTTATTAGAAACATTTTACCTAGAAGCGCTTACTGGCACTTTAACTCAGCTCTGACTTACGATCAAGGTTTTAAAGAGGTTTTAAGTTATTTTTGGTCTTGTTTTAGACAGAGAAAGGCTGATTTTAATTGTCTGAAACAATGGTGGGACTATGGGAAGGTTCAGATAAAACTGCTGAGTCAGCAGCACACTCTGAATGTTACTCGTGACATTACCAAATCTATTAGAGATCTGGAGATGAATATCGTGGATTTAGAACGACTTAGTGAATCCACAGGGAATCAGGAGCACATTGAAGCTCTCAAATCTAAAAGGCTAACTTTAGCAAACCTGCTGGACAGTAAAGTCCAGGGCGTATTGGTCAGATCCCGGATCCAAAACATCACAGAGATGGATGCTCCCTCTAGCTTTTTTTTCGGCTTGGAGAGGAAGCACGGGCAGAGAAAGACGATCCACTCTTTGTTGTCGGACACAGGGCAGCAACTGAGTGAACCAG
>NW_023625488.1:0-3297 GCF_014905685.2 Nematolebias whitei
TAATCAGCGGCCATCAGCAAGGCAGGCTGCAGGCAGTGGGACCCTTATAGTACCCCCCCCTCAAGAATCGCCTCCAGGCGACCTGAGGCGCTTCTTGGGGTGGTCTCTGAAGAACTTGGAGATGAGGCTGGGGTCGAGGATGAAAGACTTGGGGATCCATGACCTCTCCTCAGGACCGTACCCCTCCCAATCGACCAAGTACTGAAAACCCCTACCCCTGCGTCGCACATCCAGGATGGATCTGACGGTGAACGCAGGGTGGTTGTCGATCAGGCGGGACGGCGGGGGGAGGTCAGAAGGGGGGCACAAGGGACTGAGGGAGACGGGCTTCACGTGGGACACGTGGAAGGTCGGGTGAATCCTCATGGCCCTGGGGAGTTGGAGACGGACCGCATAGGGGTTAATGATGCGGGTAATGGGGAAGGGACCAATGAAGCGGGAGGCCAGTTTATGGGGAGTGTCACGCAGTTTGATGTCCCTGGTGGACAACCAAACCTGCTGGCCGACCTGGTAGGTGGGTGTCTCTGAACGGTGGCGGTCTGCGAACCGTTTTGCCTGGGCCGCGGTCCTAAGGAGGGCCGCCTTGGCCTGGCGCCAGATGCGACGACACCACCGAAAGTGGTGCTGCACGGACGGGACCGAGCAGTCAGACTCAGAACTGGAGAAAAGAGGAGGAAGGTAACCAGGGGAAGCTTCGAAGGGGGACATACCGGTGGCAGAGGAACGGAGAGAGTTGTGGGCGTATTCCACCCAAACCAAGTGTTGGCTCCAGGACGATGGATTGGACTCGACCAGGCAACGCAGGGTGGACTCCAACTCCTGATTGCAGCGCTCAGCTTGCCTGTTAGCCTGAGGATGGTAGCCGGAGGTAAGGCTAACGGACGCCCCGAGCGACTTGCAGAAGGAGTGCCAGACCTGGGAGATGAACTGCGGGCCTAGGTCGGAGACGATGTCTGAAGGAATCCCATGGAGCCTGAAAACATGGAGGGTAAGAAGGTGACCAGTCTCAAGGGCAGAAGGGAGCTTAGGAAGGGGAACGAAGTGAGCGGCCTCGGAGAAACGGTCAACAACCGTGAGGATGGTGGTGTTGCCGTCAGATGGGGGAAGACCGGTCACAAAATCAAGGGCGATGTGGGACTGGGGCGACTAGGGGTCGGGAGGGGAAGCAGAGGGCCAGCCGGAGGTTGTGTACCAGACTTGTTTCTGGCACAGACGGGACAGGCCGAAACAAAGTCCTTAATGTCTCTGGACATGGAGGGCCACCAAAAATGAGTCTTTGTGAAGGCGAGCATGCGGTTGACTCCAGGGTGGCAAGAAAGCTTGTTCGAGTGAAGCCACTGGAGTACGTCGGACCGCACGCTGGAAGGAACAAAGAGGGTACTGGGGGACCACCACCAGGATCGGGTTTCGAGACAAGGGCCTCCTGAACGGTAGCGATGATGGGCCAGGAGAGGGAGCTAACAATACAGGTGAGGGGAACAATGTTATTGGAGCCCTCAAACGAGTCAGGAGGGGCAAACTGCCTGGACAGGGCGTCAGGCTTGACGTTTTTTGAGCCTAGGCGGAAAGTTAGGACAAAGTTGAATCTATTAAAAAAAAGCGACCAACGGGCCTGACGGGGTGTCAGACGCTTGGCGTTCCTAAGATAGGTCAAATTCTTATGGTCCGTCCAAATCAAAAAAGGGGTCTCGGTGCCTTCCAACCAGTGCCGCCATTCCTCTAATGCGAGCTTGACCGCCAACAGCTCGCGGTTGCCCACGTCGTAATTGCGCTCCGCTTGGGAGAGACGTCGAGAAAAGAAGGCGCAGGGATGAACCTTATTGTCCGAGGGTGATCGCTGGGAAAGGACCGCCCCTACCCCAGTGTCGGAGGCGTCCACCTCCAGAATGAACTGGTGCGTAGGGTCTGGGTGGGAGAGGATGGGTGCGGAGGAAAAGAGAGAGTTAAGTTTCTTGAAGGCGGACTCGGCCTCTGGGGTCCAGTGAAAGGCTCGGGCGGTGGAAGTGAGCTGAGAAAGGGGGGCGGCGACACGACTATAGTTTTTCATAAATCGCCTGTAGAAATTCGCGAAGCCCAGGAAACGTAACTGTTTCCTGGACTCGGGGGTCGGCCAGTCGACTACCGCCCTGGTCTTCTCGGGGTCGGTTCGACAACGTCCGCCCTCAAAAATAAAACCTAAGAATGAGACGGTGGAGGTATTAAACTCACACTTCTCCGCCTTAACGAACAACTGATTCTCCAGCAGCCGCTGAAGAACCGTGCGGACGTGAGCCGTGTGCTGAGAGGGGTCGCGAGAAAAGATAATATCGTCGAGGTAGACGAAAACAAAATTACCAATAATACCTTGGAGGGCAGGCTCGTCCCATCCTGTTTGGGCAGCAAGTATCCGAAACTCCAGGGCGAACTCCAAAGCGTTACGACGGCCCTGTCGTAAATTCAACAAACGCTTGGCGGTGTTCGACGTCTGCAGGGGGCAATCAAAAATCCTACGAAACTCACGCAGAAATAGTTCATAGGTAGCAGGGGGATTATCATGGCTCAGAAGAAATGAGTGAGCCCACCGGAGAGCGTTACCTTTGAGCTGACTTAAGAAAAAGGTGACCTTGGCTCGTCCGAGGAGAACTGAGAGGGAGCCCCCTCGAAGGCGATTCTGCACTGCAGCAAGAAGCCGCCACATTGGTCAGGGTCTCTGGTGAAGAACTCAGAAGGTTTAATGAATATTTGTTGAACAGGAGGAGTGGGACCAGGAGCCACGGGGGCTGGTGGAACGACTAGAGCTGAGGAGGCAGAAGCTTGCAGTTGACGTTTAATGGAATAAATCATACCTCCGAGCTCCTGAAGGTTGGACTGGACTGTGGTTTGGTGAGTCAGCACTTGATGTAGAACTTTGCCCAACCCGTCTATCCCTTCCTCCGGGGAACCAGGGGTTGTCTGCTCGCTCTTGGTCTCATTCTGGGTCTTTTTTGGCTGGAGCATTTCTGTTACGATTACGCTGGGAACCCAGATAGTTTGAGACCCAGAACGAGGCAGACACAGGGGAAGTACAAAAAGAACAGTGTTTATTATGTACAGTGAATGTAGAAACACGGCTTCTCAGCAACTCCTGGAAAGAGGGACGACAGGTTAATGTTGGTCCAGAGGGGAAGACCTGAGTGGTGGTTTGAAGGAGATTTTTGTCCTTACAGTCCAAACCCGAAGGAGGGGAGCTGGTCCTTCAGTCCAGGTAGAGAGCAGCAGAGGGGAATCCAATGAGGGTCCAAGGGAACGAGGAAGGCTGGCAACTGGAGGCAAAAATGG
>NW_023625489.1:0-3296 GCF_014905685.2 Nematolebias whitei
TCTGTGGCCTCGCCCATCGAACGTCCTGTTGGAACGCGAGGCCGTATGGATCAAGACGGTGAGCCACAGTGGAGCCCAGTGAAAAACAACCTTCCCACCGATCATCCGAACTGGCGGGAAAAGGCGTGGGACGTAGAAAAAAGGGGTCCCTTCATGTCAGCCTCCTCCTGGGTTCCGCCGGGCAACCGTGAGGGCGCTGTCGGCCGGGAGCGGTGTGATCGCCGATGCGAAACGAGGTGGGATGGGGTGAGCATTCACTCAGCCCCCCTCCACCTACACTACGCTCCCCAGGAGGGAATGAGCAGCGGGGGCTGCAGCTGAGCACACCTTGCTCCGGAGGAACCATCCAGTTCGCCCCGAGGGTCAGCGATAAGAGGAAAAAAAAAAATACAAGATGGCGTTGTCCAGCGTGTAGTGACCTGTCACTGGGAAATGTTCCCCGACGCTTACCTTGGAATAAGACTGCTCGTCATCTTCTCCTCGGGGAGGAGAACTCACCGGACGACCGGAGGTTGACTGCCGGGCCAAGCATCCTTCACAAAGGTTGGTCATTTACACAATTTATACTCTTTGTTCTTCTGACAGTGCTATATTAGCTCGCTGAAGAAAAAATGGGAGCCGATTTCCCGCTCTTAACGTAATTTATACGGACCGGGTGGGGCCCACACAGCAGGTGGGCGTGGACTAAATTTTTTCAGTGCTTATGCTCTGCATAACGGGATAAACCCATCAGCGACAGCCTTAAAGGGCGAAGCCTATATGACATAGAACTGGTAGGTAATAAAGGGTCTTTGCCTGGTTTTAACAGGAGACTAATGTTGGCTGAGTTTATATTTTCTGGAAGTCTGTTATTTTTCTGTTTCCTGTAGCATTCTGTGAAATAGTGGTGCCAGGATATTCCAGAATTCTTTGTAGAACTCTGCTGGAAATCCATCTGGACCTGGAGCTTTTTTATTGGACATGCTTTTGAGGGCTTCCTGGAGTTCCACTGGTGTCAGAGGTGAGTCCAGCTCCATTGATTGATTATCTGATAATTTAGGAAGTGTTATTTTATCCAGAAATTTATCAATTTCATTATCTGATGGGTTTATCTGGGGTGAGTATAAAGCTTTATAAAAAATCTCTGAAAATGCTGTTTATTCTTTCAGGATCATAAACTGTATTACCAGTCAAGTCTTTAACACCATGAATAGTTGTTTTTTCCTTATTTATTTTAAGCTGTTTTGCTAGAAAGCTACCTGATTTATTGTTCTGCTCAAAATTTTCTTTTCTGAGTCTTTGTATTAAGAATTGAGTTTTTTGTTAATAAGTTCATTTAATTCTAATTTAGTCATTCTAATTCAGATTATATAATTTAATAGAGTATTTATATAGTAAAAATATTGAAACAGCTATTTTGTCTTTGGACGCAGAAAAAGCATTTGATAGGGTAAACTGGAAATTTTTATTTGCTGCCTTGGGTAAATTTGGTTTTGGGGACCATTTCATTAATTGGTTAAAATATTATATAACTCACCAAGAGCATGTGTCAGGACAAATAATCAAATATCTTCAAGCTTCTGTTTACAGAGGGGGACCAGGCAGGGATGTCCACTTTCACCAGCGCTATTTGCTATTTTTATTGAACCTTTAGCAGCAGCAATAAGACAAACTGCTGATATTAAAGGTATACTGTGTAGAAATATAGAACATAAAATTAGTCTTTATGCTGACGATGTTTTACTTTTTCTTCAGAACACAGAAAACTTAATATCTAATGTTATCAAATTAATAAACTTGTTCTCAAAAGTTTCTGATTATTCTATAAATTGGTCAAAATCTACAGCTCTTTCAATAAACTGCGTGTTTAATACTTCTCTCAATGAACGACTACAATCAGGTAACATCACATACTTGGGCATTAATATTTCTCCTAGATTGGAAGACTTAATAAAATTGAATCATATCCCAATTTTAAAGAACATTGAAGATGATCTTACTAGATGGAAATCTCTGCCATATCACTTATGGGAAGAGTTGCCTCAGTAAAAATGATGGTCCTGCTGAGAATAAACTATTTATTCTCAATGATTCCAAATAAACCTTCAACTGAATGGTTTAAGTCACTGGACTCTTTGATATCTAAATTCCTCTGGAAAAACAAAACTCCACGTATTAGCTTAAAAGCATTACAGAAATCTAAAGATACCGGAGGATTAGAACTTCCCAACTTCTATCACTACTATTTAGCCAATAGGTTACAATATATCTCAAAGTGGTTAAATCCAAATACATTAGATGAAACTTGGATAGACATAGAACAAACTTTATGCAATAATATTAAGATTTCAGATCTACCATTTATTAGCACAAATATAAAAAGACATGTTTGCTTTAAAAGCATCAGTATTAGCTCTTCTCTGACAGCATGGTGGGAGTATTTGAAAATGACAAAATCTTCACTACTCCCCTGTAGACATACACCCATCTGGAACAATCCTGACATCCTACAAGAAAATAATATGTTAAATTTCCCAGGTTGGAGAGTCAAGGGAATTGAACGTCTGGAACACATATATGAAGGTGTAGATTTTATTCCATTTAATAATTTAATAATACAATTTGGCATTGAAAATAAATACTTCTTAGAATATCAACAAATTAAGTCTATCATAAAAAATAAATTTAAGCTTAATAAAACTTTGTTAGAAACACCAATATGTGTGTTAGAGTTCCTTAATCTTAAATCCCCCAAATTATTATCTAAAATATACAAGAAATTGTCTAGAATCAATGACTCCATAATGCTACCTGTTGCAAAATGGGAGTCAGATTTATCAATCAATTTTGACCAAAACACCTGGTCTCAAATATGTTTAAAAACATTTAAAATGACTAGAATCTCCAACTTACAATTAATACAGTATAAAGTTCTTTATAGAGTACATTATACAGGTCAGTGAATGTTTAGGATGGGATTTATATCATCTAACAACTGCTCACAGTGCACAGGCAATATTCCTGATGATTATATCCATGCACTCTGGTTCTGCCCACCCGTTCAGAGGTTCTGGGTCCAGGTTTGTGAAGACTTGTCTAAATGTCTGAAATGTAATATTCCACTCTCTCCATCTGTTTGCTTATTGGCTATCTTGGAAGATGTTACCCTGGAAAAAAATACATGTCGCATGATTTTCACTGCCTTATGCATCGCAAAGAAAACCATACTCCTGAATTGGAAAAATAAAAATAATCTTAGCATTAATCAGTATAAAAATCTTCTGTTAGATCATATTAGTCTTGAAACAGCATCTGCC
>NW_023625490.1:0-3295 GCF_014905685.2 Nematolebias whitei
TGAATTACCATTCATCATCTCCGGCAATCACAGAGAACTGGGTGAGTTCATGGTTTTTCATTCTCCCTCGCCGCAGTTGATTTTAGGCTATCCATGGTTGGTAAAACACAACCCCATCATTGATTGGCAGAAGAAAAGGATCAGTGTTTGGAGCGAATATTGTTTACGGAACTGTTTAAGGTCTGCTGGTTTTCTGTCAGAGACAATAAAGGAGGTGACCTCCTCTCCACCTGATTTGTCAAAGGTACCCAAGGTGTACCATGATTTGGCGCCCGTATTTTGTAAAAATAAAGCATTATCCTTGCCTCCACATCGCCCATACGACTGCTCAATTGAACTGTTGCCAGGAGCCCCTCTCCCTTCGAGTCGCCTGTATAACCTCTCTCGGAGCGAAAAGGAAACCATGCAAAATTATTTAGACGAATCATTACAATCCGGCATCATTCGCCCTTCGACGTCTCCATTAGGGGCGGGGTTTTTCTTTGTAGATAAAAAAGGACGGTTCACTCCGCCCGTGTATTGACTACCGAGGTCTAAATGCGATAACCATAAAGAACAAATACCCACTTCCGTTAATCAACTCAGTACAAGAACAACTTCTTTCTGCCACTGTTTTTTCAAAATTGGACCTTAGAAACGCTTATCACCTTTTGAGGATCAAGGAAGGAGATGAGTGGAAAACTGCATTTAAGACCCCTTTTGGACATTTTGAATATTTAGTCATGCCATTCGGACTCACTAATGCTCCTGCAATTTTTCAGACTCTCATCAACGACATTCTCCAAGATCTGATCAATAAATTTGTGTTTGTGTATCTAGATGACGTTCTGATTTATTCTACCGACATCCAGTCCCACCAGACCCATGTTCGCACTGTACTACAACGATTGTATGAAAACCGACTTTACGTCAAAGCTGAAAAGTGTGAATTCCACGTAACCTCTGTCTCTTTCCTTGGTTTTATCTTTAACGAGGGACACTACCACACTGACCCTGAGAAGGTCCGAGCAGTTCTGAAGTGGCCGACACCTACGGACAGAAAGCAGCTTCAGAGGTTCCTGGGATTTGCAAACTTCTACCGCCGTTTTATCCGGAACTACAGTCAGACGGCAGCCCCTCTCACCCAACTTACGTCCACGAATTACAAATTCAACTGGACCCCCGAAGCCGACCAAGCCTTCCGTGAGTTAAAGCAACATTTTTGTTCTGCACCCATTCTTCGTCACCCAGACCCCCAAAGAGTTTATTGTGGAGGTGGATGCATCGGATATTGGTGCTGGGGCGGTCCTCTCTCAAAGGGACCCCCACGATAATAAAACTCACCCATGTGCTTTCTTTTCAAGACGTTTTTCTCCAGCTGAACAGAACTACGACGTCGGAAACCGTGAGCTGTTGGCCATAAAACTAGCCCTCGAGGAGTGGAGACACTGGTTGGAGGGGGACAATATTCCATTTATCATTTGGACCGATCACAAGAACCTAGCGTATTTACAGGACGCCAAGCGCCTTAACCCCCGTCAGGCCCGGTGGGCGTTGTTTTTCACGAGATTCAGATTCACCATCACGTATCGCCCTGGTTCCAAGAATGTTAAACCAGATGCGTTGTCTCGACAATTCTCCATTTCCAACCGAGAGAAGGGAGACTCTGGGATCTTGCCACAAGCCTGTGTGGTCCGAGCTGTCACCTGGCCCATTGAACAGGAGATCAAGAAGGCTCAAGTTCAGCAACCTAATCCTGGGGGGGGGGGGGGGGCCACCTGGTACCATTTTCGTTCCAAGGAGTGTCATCCACAAGGTTTTGGATTGGGTTCATTCTCATCACTTCACCTGTCATCCCGGCATCAATAGAATGATTGAATTCACCAAGAAACATTTCTGGTGGAAGACATTGTCAAGTGACATAAAGGAATTTGTCAAGGCCTGCTCCACTTTTTCCCGAAATAAGAACAACAATCAACCACCAGCGGGTTTACTTCATCCACTACCAGTTCCGGACAGACCATGGGCAAACATCGCTTTGGACTTCGTGACAGGTTTGCCACCTTCAGATGGGAAGTCCGTAGTCCTCACTGTTGTGGACCGATTCTCTAAAGCTGCCCATTTCATTGCACTCACAAGACTCCCTTCGGCTTTTGAGACGGCCCAGATTCTTCTACAAGAGGTTTTCAGGATTCACGGCTTACCCACAGACATTGTATCAGACAGAGGCCCACAATTCATATCCCAATTATGGAAGGAGTTCTGTAAGTCCATCGGAGCCACTGTAAGTTTGTCTTCCGGATACCATCCACAATCAAACGGACAGTCAGAGAGATGCAACCAGGAGTTGGAGGCCGTCCTTAGGTGCGTGTCTGAGAAGAACCCATCTGACTGGTCAAAACATTTACTCTGGGTGGAATATGCGCACAATACCCTAACCTCATCCGCTACTGGCCTGACACCCTTCGAGGTTTCCCTTGGATACACGCCCCCACTATTTCCTCTGTTGGAGACTGAAATCTTGGTTCCATCAGTCAAGGACCACATGGACCGATGCAGAACAATTTGGACTCAAGCTAGAGAGGCACTGTCAAGGACTGCCGGACGGAACAAGGAATCAGCTGACAGACATCGCTCCAAAGCCCCAGACTACAAGGTAGGCCAATCTGTATGGCTCTCCACCAGAGACATCCGTCTAAAGGACACCTCTCGCAAGATGGCCCCCAGGTACATTGGTCCCTATACTATCGACAAAATCATAAACCCCTCTGCAGTCCGGCTCAAGTTACCGCCATCCATGAAGATCCATCCAACTTTTCATGTTTCTAATCTAAAACCAGTTTCAGTCAGCCCACTCAACCCTCCCACCAACTCCCCCCCAACCCCTCTATTGATCGACAACCAACCGGCATATAAGGTCAACCGTATCCTGGATTCAAGAAGACGGGGTAGGGGCTTTCAGTTCCTAGTCCATTGGGAGGGTTATGGACCTGAAGACAGGTCATGGATCCCAAGGTCTTTCATCCTGGACCCCAGTTTGATAGAGGCATTTTTTCGAGACCATCCAGAGAAACGGATGATGTCATCGTCCTGAGACGATCGTTAGGGGGGAGGTACTGTAGAGGTTGGCTCCTCTACCCCTCCCTTCTCTGTTGTTTGTGTTTTCCTAATTATCTCTCCACAGCTGCTGCTCATTACCTGGACCAGGTGGAGGAGCTATTTAAGCTGGAGCTTCACTCCAGATCAGTGCCAGAGCAAAGTTCTACCAAGCTCCATGTTCCTGTGACTACTGGCTGGCTGACTTCAAGCTCCTTAT
>NW_023625491.1:0-3295 GCF_014905685.2 Nematolebias whitei
TAATTTGGGAGGGTTAAGATTAAGGAATTCTAATACACTTGTTGACATTTCAATCCTAGTGTTATTAAGGTTAAATTTATTTTTGGTTATAGATTTAATTTGTTGATATTCTAAAAATTTATTCTTATCAATCCCATATTGTGTTATTAATCTGTTAAATGGGATGTAGTCCACTTCTTCATATATATGTTCCAAATATTCAATTCCTTTACACCTCCAACCTGGGAAGTTTATCATCTTATTCTGTTGTAGGATGTCAGGGTTGTTCCAGATGGGTGTACGTTTACATGGGATTAGTGAAGCTGTCAGAGAGGAGCTGATATTGATGCTTTTAAAGCATTCCTGTCGTTTTATGTTTGAGCTAATGAATAGAAGGTCCGAGATCATTATATTATTGCAAAGTGTCTGTTCTATGTCTAGCCAGGGTTCATCAAGGGGTGTGTGTTTTATCCATTTTGAGATGTATTCTAGCCTGTTGGCTAGAAAATAATAATAAAAGTTGGGTAGTTCTAGTCCTCCTTTATCTTTGGATTTCTGTAGTGTTTTTAATCTAATACGAGGGCGTTTATCTTTCCACAAAAATTTAGAAATAGAGGAGTCCACGGATCTAAACCAGTCAGGTGATGGTTTATTTGGGATCCTTGAGAATAAATAATTTATTCTAGGCAAAACCATCATTTTTATTGATGCGATCCTTCCCATGAGAGATATGGGTAAAGATTTCCATCTAGCCAGATCATCCTCAATTTTCTTTAAAAGTGGGGTGTGGTTTAGTTTTGTTAAATCTGCCAATTTAGGCGAAACTTTGATACCCAAATATGTAATATTCCCTGATTGCAGTTGTGTAGTAAGTGAATTGTTGATAGAGCAATTAATTGGTAGAACTGTGGATTTTAGCCAGATTATAGAGTAATCTGAAACTTTTGAGAAAGAGTTTATCAATCCAATAACCTGAGAGATGGAGGTTTGTGAATGCCGGAGGAAGAGCAGCACATCATCAGCATATAGACTGATTTTGTCTCTCTGTTCTTGCATTTTATGCCTTTAATATCTGTAATTTGCCTGATTGCTGCGGCTAGCGGTTCGATGAAAATAGTAAACAGTGAGGGGGAGAGTGGACATCCCTGCCTGGTGCCCCTTTGCAGAGCAAAACTAGCAGATATTTGATTATTTGTCCTAATGCATGCTGGAGGAGAACTGTATAATATTTGTAACCAATTTATGAAATAATTTCCAAAACCAAATTTATGTAAGGCTGCAAATAAAAATTTCCAGTTAACTCTATCGAAGGCTTTTTCTGCATCTAGAGAGAATATTGCAGTTTCAATATTTTTACTGTAAGAATAATACATCCATCCATCCATCTATCCATTTTCTTTACCCGTTTATTCGATTTTGGGTCATGGGGGTCGCTGGTGCCCATGTCCAGCAATCACTGTTCGAGGGGCGGGGTACACCCTGGACGGGTCGCAAGTCCATCACAGGGCCACATAGAGACAAACGAGACAAACAACCATTCACTCTCTCACTCACACCTAGGGGCAATTTAGAGTTACCAATCAGCCTAACATGCATGTTTTTGGTCTGTGGGAGGAAACCGGAGTACCCGGGGGAAAACCCACGCATGCACGGAGAGAACATGCAAACTCCACCCAGAAAGGCCCCCGGACCGGGGTTTGAACCAGGGACCTGCTCGCTGAGAGGCAGCAGCTCTACCAGTTGCGCCACAGTGCTGACCTGTAAGAATAATCTATTAAATTAAATAACCTGCGTGAATTTGTGGCTGAATGTCTCCCTTTTATAAAACCAGTTTGGTCTGGATGTATTATTAGAGGAGTTACCTTTTCTAATCTTTTTGAGAGGGCTTTACAAATTATTTTAAGAGCAACATTGATAAGAGATATGGGACGATAACTGGTAGGTAATACAGGGTCTTTGCCTGGCTTTAACAGGAGACTAATGTTGGCAGAATTTATATTTTTTGGAAGACTGTTATTTTTCGCAGTTTCTTGTAGCATTTTGTGAAATAGTGGTGCCAGGATATTCCAGAATTCTTTATAGAATTCTGCTGGGAATCCATCTGGACCTTTTTATTGGACATGCTTTTAAGTGCTTCCTGGAGTTCCACTGGTGTCAGTGGTGAATCCAGCTCCATTGTTTGACTATCTGATAGTTTAGGAAGTGTTATTTTATCCAGGAATTCATTAATTTGATTATCTGATGGGTTTATCTGGGGCGAATACAAGTCTTTATAAAAATCTCTGAAAATGCTGTTAATTCTTTCAGGGTCGTAAACTGTATTCCCAGTCGAGTCTTTAACACCAACTATAGTTGTTTTTTCCTTATTTATTTTGAGCTGTTTAGCTAGAAAGCTACCTGACTTATTGCTCTGTTCAAAATTTTCGATTCTAAGTCGTTGTATTAAGAATTGAGTTTTTTTGTTAATACATTCTTTTAATTCCAATTTTGCTTTACGCATTTTATCCAGCATTTCTTCATCTTGAGAGGCTTCTAACGATTTAATGGTTTCTTCTAGTTTCTGAATATGTTTATTTTCTTTTTTCTTCTTTTGTGATGAGAATGAAATTATTTTACCTCTCATTACAGCTTTACCTGCCTCCCAGAGAATAGATGCTGATGTTCCAGGCATGTCATTATACTCCAGATATGAAGCTGTCATAACCGCGGGGAACCCAGATTTGTATGAGACCCGGAATGAGACAGACTCAGGTGGATACAAAAGAACAGTGTTTATTTACAGGTGAAATAATGTACAGTGCTGGTGCAGCTTCTCTGCAGCTCCTGGAGGAGGTAGAGGAGGACAGTCAGAATGGAGGTGGAGTTCTTAGGGGCTAATATTTGTGTTCTGTGAATCTCTTACAGTTTGGTCCAGAAGCGGGTTCCAATCCTCCAAGAGAGCTTCAGAGAGAGTCCAGTAGCTGGCAGGGCAGGCCCTGGCTGGATTAGAAGCACCAGGCAAGGGGAATCCAGGCACGAGGGAGGTTGAGCCAAGGAGGGACCCAAGGGGGTCTACAAACCAAGAACAGGCCACGAGGGAGTCCGAGGGACCAGGAACAGGACACGAGGAAGTCCGAGGGACCAGGAACAGGACACGAGGAGTCAGGAAACCAAAGGATCACGAGGGGTCCTTTTAACAAGCCGAGGAACCAGGAAACACTGGAAACAAGAGAGCAAGGTTAGTACTTGTGAGTAATAGCCTAAAAGGCTTGAAGCACAACTACCATGGAAGGTGATATGCTCCAGCGAAGAGTAGCACTGGACTGCAGCCTTTTGT
>NW_023625492.1:0-3295 GCF_014905685.2 Nematolebias whitei
AGAGGGCTGAGTGATACTAGCAATCACAGCATTGTAAGAGGGGGACAATTGAACACGTAGGCCTCCACCCCTGTTTAATGATGGACGGTTTCTTTTCACAAAGATGGCCTCCTTTACTCCTCTCTCAAACCATCGCTCCTCTCTATCCAGGATGTGCACATCTTCATCCCTGAAAGAGTGACCGCTGGCCTGGAGATGAGTGTAGACCTCAGAGTCCTGGCCTGATGATGTTGATCTTCTGTGCTGGTCCATCCTTTTGGCCAGTGGCTGTTTAGTTTCCCCGATGTAAGACTGATCACAGCCCTCCTGACACTGAGCAGCATACACAACATTACTCTGTTTGTGCCGGGGAACTGGATCTTTGGGATAAACCAGTCTTTGCCGTAATGTATTTTGGGGTTTAAAAGCCACTGGGATGTTATGTTTAGAAAATAAACGTCTCAGTTTCTCTGACACTCCGTCAACATATGGAATGACCACTGGTCTGGGTCTGGGTTCCTCCTTTTCACCTGTTGGCTGACTGGAGTCCTGTTCGAGTTTCTTCTCTGCTTTCAGGAAGGCCCAGTTAGGATATCCACATTGCTCTAAAGCCTGTCTTGTGTGGGATTTCTCCTTCTGCCTGACTCCTGAGCTAGTGGGGACGCTGTCTGCTCTGTGATACAGGCAAAGACCCTGTATTACCTACCAGTTATCGTCCAATATCTCTTATCAACGTTGATCTTAAAATAATTTGTAAAGCCCTCTCAAAAAGATTAGAAAAGGTAACTCCTCTAATAATACATCCAGACCAAACTGGTTTTATAAAAGGGAGACATTCATCCACAAATTCACGCAGATTATTTAATTTAATAGATTATTCTTACAGTAAAAATATTGAAACTGCAATATTCTCTTTAGATGCAGAAAAAGCCTTCAATAGAGTTAACTGGAAATTTTTATTTGCAGCCTTACATAAATTTGGTTTTGGAAATTATTTCATAAATTGGTTACAAATATTATACAGTTCTCCTTCAGCATGCATTAGGACAAACAATCAAATATCTGCTAGTTTTGCTCTGCAAAGGGGAACCAGGCAGGGATGTCCACTCTCCCCCTCACTGTTTGCTATTTTCATCGAACCGCTAGCCGCAGCAATCAGGCAAACTACAGATATTAAAGGCATAAAATGCAAGAACAGAGAGCACAAAATCAGTCTATATGCTGATGATGTGCTGCTCTTCCTCCGGCATTCACAAACCTCCATCTCTCAGGTTATTGGACTGATAAACTCTTTCTCAAAAGTTTCAGATTACTCTATAAACTGGCTAAAATCCACAGTTCTACCAATTAATTGCTCTTTCAACAATTCACTTACTACACAACTGCAATCAGGGAATATTACATAGGGTATCAAAGTTTCGCCTAAATTAGCAGATTTAACAAAACTAAACCACACCCCACTTTTAAAGAAAATTGAGGATGATCTGGCTAGATGGAAATCTTTACCCATATCTCTCATGGGAAGGATCGCATCAATAAAAATGATGGTTTTGCCTAGAATAAATTATTTATTCTCAATGATCCCAAATAAACCATCATCTGACTGGTTTAGATCCCTGGACTCCTCTATTTCTAAATTTCTATGGAAAGATAAATGCCCTCGTATTAGATTAAAAACACTACAGAAATCCAAAGATAAAGGAGGACTAGAATTACCCAACTTTTATTATTATTTTCTAGCCAACAGGCTAGAATACATCTCAAAATGGATAAAACACACACCCCTTGATGAACCCTGGCTAGACGTAGAACAGACACTTTGCAATAATATAATGATCTCGGACCTTCTATTCATTAGCTCAAACATAAAACGACAGGAATGCTTTAAAAGCATCAATATCAGCTCCTCTCTGACAGCTTGGTGGGAGTTTCTTAAAATGACAGTGTCTTCACTAATCCCATGTAAACGTACACCCATCTGGAACAACCCTGACATCCTACAACAGAATAAGATGATAAACTTCCCAGGTTGGAGGTGTAAAGGAATTGAATATTTGGAACATATATATGAAGAAGTGGACTACATCCCATTTAACAGATTAATTACACAATATGGGATTGATAAGAATAAATTTTTAGAATATCAACAAATTAAATCTACAACCAAAAATAAATTTAAACTTAATAACACTAGAATTGAAATGTCAACAAGTGTATTAGAATTCCTTAATCTTAACCCTCCCAAATTACTATCTAAGGTTTATCAGAAACTCAGTAAAATAGATTAATCTATATCTCTTCCCATTGTAAAATGGGAGACAGACTTGTCAGTTAATTTTGACCAAAACTTTTGGTCGCAGATCTGTCTGAGAACTTTTAAAATGACTAAAAACATGAATTTACAACTAATACAATACAAAATCCTTCATAGAGTACACTATACAGGTCAACGGATGTTCAAGATGGGTTTCGCATCATCTAATATTTGCTCACAGTGTACAAACAATATTCCTGACAATTACATCCACGCATTTTGGTTCTGTCCACCTGTTCAGAGGTTTTGGTGCCGGATATGTGAAGACTTATCAAAGTGTCTGAGATGTAATATTCCACTCTCTCCGTCAGTTTGCTTATTGGGCCACTTAGATGATGTCACCTTGGAGACAAAATCAATTCATATTATTCTCACTGCCCTATGTATAGCAAAAAAAAACTATACTCATGAATTGGAAAAATAAAAATACACTTAGTATTAAACAGTATAAAGACCTTCTGTTAGATTACATAAGTCTTGAGACAGCCTGTACCCCCACATCGGACTATTCTCTCTGGACTTCTTTAATCGGCTCCAACACGTAGTGGAGGTGGGTGGTCCCCCTTTGATTCTGTCCCGTGGGGCATGGTGGTCGGTGTGGGTGGGGTGTCGGGGCTGGGGACGTGGGGGGGGGTCATGGGCCTGGAGCGGTGGCGCCCGACTGGGGAGGTGGCTCTGGTGGTTCTGGGTGATGGCCTATGCTGGCTGCATGCGGGCTTCTGGGCGGTCTGTACCGGCGGACATGGGTTACTGGCCTGGTGACCTGGCTGTCCCTGGGTGGGTCTGGGGTGGACGCGGGCACGGGTTCTGGGGTGGTATCGCTCCTGGGCGGGGTTCCCGGCTTGGTCCAGGGGTCTCGGGCCTTGACAGGTATGTTGCCGGGGTCTTGGGCCGGCGGGTGCGCCGGTGCCCGGCCCTGGCCTTGGGGCCTTCGGTGCGTTGGTGGGCTTTGGGGCCTGTGCCGTGGGGGGGTGGGACTGTTGATGGGGGGGGGGGGGGGGG
>NW_023625493.1:0-3295 GCF_014905685.2 Nematolebias whitei
AGCGTGTAACCCCTACTTAACAACTTGGTCATCCATCTGTCCAACAAGCATGTTTTTAGCCACTCCGCGTAACGTTCGTGGAGTGGACGCGCGTTTAAGTGATGCGTCATGTTTTGTAGGGATGTCATCCGATGTCACCACCTCGACCGCCGTCATGTCTCGCGGGAATGTGTTCCGCGTGACCCAAGGTGAGGCTTTCTCGAAAGGGCTCTGAACGTGCCTGTGTGCTGCGTTCGGACCGCGGGTCCACCCTCATGTCTAGGTGGACCGGTGTGTGTTGAGGAGAAGCATGTGACAACTGATGACGCCGCGAGGGCGCGCGTTTGATGCCACTGCGGTGAAGCGCGTGTCGCTCCTGCCGCAAGCGGGGTCCTGTGCTAGGCTCGCTTTGCGATCTCGCATCTATGCTGACATGAGCGGGCAATCACTGACAAGCGGTGAGCGCAACTTCATCCACACCGTGCCGTTTGAGTGAAGGCTGCGAGCCCCGCGGGAGAACGTGTTTTCTTTGGTGGGACGCGTACCGCTCTCGCTGGGGGCGAGACTCGTCACTGGGTTCGCTCAGCTGTCTCACACTTATGCTGACATGAGCTGCCGAGCGCTGAGGAGAGGTAGGTGAAGGCTGCCCGTGCCGCTCCTGTGGTCCCACATTTATGCCGATGTGAGCCAGTGAACGCCGGGGAGCTGTGTGTGCACCATCATCAACGCAACGCCGTTTGGGTGGAGGCTGTTTGCTTCACACGAGTGCGCATTTGACACCGCTTGGGTGAGGATTGTACAGCTCGGGCTGAAAACGAGTTATTTCGCTTACCACTGTTGTGTCATGTGAGCGTCTCGTCTTGGAGCAACGGTGAGTTTTAAAAACCTTTATTTAAGGACACCGGCTCGTTTTGTATGGAGGATGTGTGCGCAGCCGTTGCTAGTTCATCCGAGCTTACAGACTGGCTAAAAACAGACACTTTGATCATTGAATGATGTTTTATTTCAACGCTTATGTCACTTTTACACACACCCTCCGCAGACCGTAATTTTTTTTACCTTTTCCCCGTGAGCTCTGCGATTTGTTGGCCCAGGGCGCCGCCTGCTGGCAATCTCTGGGGAAACATTGAACTGCTGGTTGCCGGGATGAGGAGGGCTGGTGTCTGACGGGCGGGGCTGGTGGTGGGGCTGAGCAAGACGATGCTGCCGCGGCCGTGGAACGTTGTTGCTTCTGCCTCTGCTCACGTCGATCTCTCCAGTGAGCCGGGGGGCGGGATGAGCCGTGCAGCTTGATATGGTGGCGCACGGTCTCCGACACCTCCTCCGACTTTTTGGAGTTCTCCAACATGGTCTTGAAACTGCTCCCAAACAGTGCGTCCGCCGTGATGGGGCCCTCCATCAGATCTCTGTGCAGCTTCTCCGGCAGAGAGGGGGAATGACGGAGCCAGGTGGATCACTGAATCATCGTCATCCACACTGCAATTCTGGACAGGCAGACCGCAGAGGAGGCGCACATGTTGAGGATGGCGTCAGCTGCCTTACAGAGGGAGCTCTTGGACTCCTCAGGCAGATCTGCAGCCTCCAGCCTCTTGGACACGCTGTATGCTAACAGTGCCAAGTTGTTGTTAGCTGCGGCTGCCTGAAACGCACATTAATGAGCTCGATTGGAGAGCATGGTCACCGCCTGGTCGTGTTTCCCAGGAGGGACGGGACGCTGCTCCAACCTGGACAGCTTCGCTCCGAAGGCTTCCGCAAGGCTTGGCTCAAGGGGGGGTACCAAGGGAAAGTTCCGCTCGGTGAACCCCTCCACTCTGGTGATGGGAGCAAAAGAGGAGACGGGCGCTCTCTGTTTACCAGGACTGGCCGCGGCCTTGTTCCAATACGACGTCACCGCTGGAAACCGAGGCCAGATGGGATCAGGACGGCGAGCCGGAGTGGAGCCAAACCTTCCCACGAGATCATCCGATCTGGGCAGGGGGAGGGAGGGAACGGAAATTCCCTTCATGTCAGCAGCTTCCCGGATAAAGTCGGGCAACTCCGATAGGAGGGCGCCGACGGCAGGGAGCGATGTGGCCGTTGAGGCGGGAAAGCTTGGAGGGGTCGAGCATCCGCTCGGCTCCCCTCATTCCAACACTACGCTCTCCGGGAGGGAGTGAGCATCGGGGCTACTGCTGATGTCGCCTGTCCCAGAGGAACCATCCAATTCACTCCAAGAGCCGGCGTCGAAGAAGTCAATCGCATCGTCCAGCGAACAGTCTCCCGCCATGGACAGGCAGTTCTCGACGTTAGCCTTAAACAAGGCTGCTCTCCTCTGCCTTTCCTCCGGAGGAAGGTCGTCACAGAGGTGGCAGGAGGAAGTGCGGGCGACGTGGCGGGGACCCAGGCATCCTTCGCAGGTGTTGTGCCGGTCAAAGCTGAGCAAGTAACTGGTCTTGCAGGATGGACACAAGCAGATGGTGTTGGAGCTGGACATCTTGTAGAAGGTCAGTGCTATTAGCTTGCTGAAGAAAATTGGGAGCCGATTACCCGCTCTTAACGTAACTTATACGGACCGGGTGGGGCCCACACTGCAGGTGGGTGTGGACTAAACTTTTCAGTGTGATGCTTCGCATAACGGGATAAAACCCATCAGCGACAGCCTTAAATGTCGAAGCCTATATGAAATAGAACATTATTTTCCTTGTGAATGCAGTGGCAGTTTAATGCCACTTTAGAGCCATGAGATGGTATTAAGTAGATAATTTTTATCTGCTTCTACAGATCAGGGGTCTCATGGACAAAGGGTGCGTACACACAAAAGCATGGCGTACACACTTTTTCATGCAAAACTTCAGATGCATCAAAAATGTGCGCAGCCCCATGCCATCTTCATGTCTGGCGAATGCATGTTTCTATGGTTAGTAGTTCATTGGCGTTTCTTATAAGTGATACTGGGAAACTTAATGATGTGAAAACTATTATTGTACACACTGGACACACAGGATGAAAAATATTAATTCATCCACATGTTTGCAATGGATGTAAAACCATGCGTAACATTGTGCAGAAAATACCTAACAACAATGGCTTTAGCCTTATCAGAGGAAATAGTAAATGGTGCGATACGCAGAGCGTGTGATTAGAGGCGGAGAGGCTTTTCTGATGACGACTGGCTCATCAGCTGTTTTAGACTTCAAGGGCCCCTATTGGGACTGTGTTTGGAGCTGCTGCTGGTCTTGGAGCAATATACAGCGAGGAGCCGTGCACTGCCCGTACACATACAGCTGCTTACCACTGGGGTTCCTATTAACAAGGTCATTCAGACCAAGTAGACCAA
>NW_023625494.1:0-612 GCF_014905685.2 Nematolebias whitei
AAGGCGAAATCCAAAAACGTGCAAAGGTCATAAACAAGGTCTGAAGGGCTGAGGCACAAAAGGAGCAGGCAAAAAACGTGGTCGAGGAAACAGGCGTGGGTCAAGATACAAAGAGCTGTGAGACTATGGAAACGCTGGATAACTGTGACAAAAGCAAGCAGTTGATCTGGCAAAGAGTGAAGAAAGCAGGAAGTATAAATACACCCAGAAACAGGTGGAGACCATCAGCAGTAATCAGAGAGAGAGAGAGGTGTGACATGCAGCAGGCTGTCAGAAGCAGCAGAGGAAAATACCAGAGGAGCAGAGAAGAATATCAAACAGTGAACAGAGTGATAAATAAAAAGGAAAAACAGAGTGTAAACTGTGACAGATCCCCCCCTTAAGGCGCGGCACCTGACGCGCCCCGAGGTTGGTCCGGGTGGAGACGATGGAAGTCTTTGATGAGGGACTTGTCGATGATGTGACGGGAGGGGACCCAAGAGCGTTCCTCTGGGCCGTATCCCTCCCAGTCGACCAGATAGTGGACTCCTCGGCCCCATCTCCTGGAACGAAGGAGTCGACGTACGGTGTAGGCGGGTGCCCCATCGATGATCCGGGCGGGTGGGGGGGGTT
>NW_023625494.1:712-3295 GCF_014905685.2 Nematolebias whitei
AGGCGGGTGCCCCATCGATGATCCGGGCGGGTGGGGGGGTTTCTGGGGCGGGGTGAAAACGGGAGGGCAAGAAGGGCTTGATCTTGGATACGTGGAAAGATGGGTGGATTCTCATGGACTTGGGTAGAGATAGGCGGACAGAAACTGGGTTGATGACTTTGGATATGGGGAAAGGGCCAATAAAACGGGGAGCAAGTTTGCGTGAGTCTACTTTTAATGGGAGGTCTCTGGTGGAGAGCCATACCTTTTGACCCTCCTGATAAGTGGGTTGTTGAGACCTCCGCCGGTTAGCCCCTTTAACGTAGGCTGCGGAGGTCTCCAGGAGGGCTCGTCTGGCTCTCCGCCAAATGTGTTGGCAGCGTAAGGCTGACTGGTGAGCAGAGGGTACTTGGGCTTCACGTTCCTGGAGGGTGATAAGAGGGGGCTGAAAACCAAAAACAGTATAAAACGGGGACAGACCGGTAGCAGATGAAGGGACGGTGTTGAGGCCGTGTTCGACCCAGGACAGGTTGGGGGACCACTGGCTGGGATCCTTCTGACAGAGGATCCTCAGCTTGGCCTCGACCTCCTGGTTCGCCCTCTCCGTCTGGCCATCCGTCTGGGGATGAAAGCCAGAGGAGAGGCTAATGGAGACCCCCAGGAGGTCGCAAAACTCTCTCCAGAATTTAGAGATAAACTGAGGTCCTCTGTCAGAAACGATATCTGTTGGCAGACCGTGCAGGCGAAAAACCTCACGTGACATGATCCCAGCCAGGACCTTGGCTCAGGGGAGCTTGGGAAGGGGGACCAGGTGGACCATTTTGGAGAACCGGTCAACGACCGTCAGAATGACGGTGTTGCCAGCAGAGGAGGGAAGACCAGTGATGAAATCAAGGCTGATGTGGGACCATGGGCGTGACGGGACAGGAAGGGGACGGAGGAGACCAGAAGGGGGACGACGTGAGGATTTTGCTTGGGAACAGGCAGGGCAGGATAAAACAAAAGAGCGCACGTCCTGGTTTAGCGTGGGCCACCAGAACTGTGCGCGAACTAAAGAGACAGTCTTAGAAAAACCAGGGTGACAAACTAGGCGGGAGCTGTGGCAAAACTTGAGGACTTCTTGAATAAAATCAGGGGGTACAAATAATCGGTCAGGGGGACAGTTGGTTGGAGGAGGGTGCAACTGGTTGGCCTGTCGCAGGTCCAGTTCCAATTGAGTGACAGCCAGGCGGGCAGAGTTCGGGAGGATAAACTCCCTGGTGGGAGGGGGCGAGGAACAAGAATCCTCCTCCATGATGCGAGAGAGGGCATCAGGTTTGGTGTTCTTGTGACCGGGTCTATAGGTGAGTGCAAAGTTGAAACGAGAAAAGAAAAGTGCCCACCTGGCTTGTCGAGGGTTGAGGCGTTTGGCCGACTTAAGGTACTCGAGATTTTTATGGTCGGTCCAAACCTGGAATTGGAACTGGGCGCCCTCCAACCAGTGCCTCCACTCCTCCAGCGCCAGCTTAACAGCGAGCAGTTCACGTTCCCCGACGTCGTAGTTCCGTTCAGCTGGTGATAGGCTTCTAGAGAAGAAAGCACAGGGGTGAATAATTCCTTCCTCATTTTGTTGACTGAGAACTGCCCCCACACCCACACTAGACGCGTCTACTTCTAAGATAAATGGTACATCGGGGTTGGGGGTATGGAGAACAGGGGCAGTAGAAAACAGAGTCTTTAATTTATTAAAGGCTGCATTAGCTGCCTCAGTCCATAGGAACCTCTTTTTAGAGGAGGTGAGAACATGGAGGGGGTTAGCAATGAGGCTATAGTCTTTAATGAATCTACGATAAAAGTTGGCAAACCCCAAGAATCTCTGTACCTGTTTCCGATCCTTGGGTACTGGCCAATCTAGTACCACAGACACCTTATCGTGACTCATTTCAACCAAGTTTGGTGAAATCTTAAAACCGAGAAAGGATGTGGATGACTGGTGGAAATCGCACTTTTCAGCTTTGACAAATAGATTATTTTGTAGTAACCGGGTGAGAACAGATCTGACGTGTTTTTTGTGTGATGTTAAGTCTTTGGAAAAAATTAAAATATCGTCAAGGTAAACAAAAACAAACTGATTGACCATGTCCCTTAGGACATCATTGACCAGAGACTGGAACACTGCTGGGGCGTTGGTCAAACCAAAGGGCATGACCAAATATTCGTAGTGACCATTGGGTGCGTTGAAGGCCGTCTTCCACTCATCTCCCTCACGGATGCTTATCAG
The DNA here is from genome assembly GCF_014905685.2 of Nematolebias whitei. NCBI lineage: Eukaryota > Metazoa > Chordata > Actinopteri > Cyprinodontiformes > Rivulidae > Nematolebias > Nematolebias whitei. The sequence continues at coordinate 2,952 of NW_023625494.1, forward strand.
ATGATACGCATTACGGAGGTCAAGTTTGGTGAAGACGGAAGCGCCTTGGATGAGGTCAAAGGCGGATGACATTAAAGGGAGAGGGTATTTGTTCTTAATGGTTATCTTGTTTAACCCTCTATAGTCTATGCAGGGTCTTAAGGATCCGTCCTTTTTCTCCACAAAGAAGAACCCAGCTCCTGCTGGGGAGGTAGAGGGTCTGATGATGCCGGCTTGAAGCGAGGTCTTGATGTACTCCTGCATGGCTTCTTGTTCAGGAGTAGATAGGGCGTACAGGGCCCCTTTAGGGGGAGTAGACCCAGGGGCCAAGTCAATAGGGCAGTCGTAAGACCTGTGGGGTGGTA
>NW_023625495.1:0-3294 GCF_014905685.2 Nematolebias whitei
AACTTATTTGAACCGTCCCATTGGTCAGTTTCACAGACCCAACGTCAACACCCACCTGAACACATTTGTATCCGATCCGGCCCCCGACACTCGAGAGTCCTGATCAAATCTCAGATAGATGCTGTATGCAGTTAAATGCTACCTTCTATGTTTTGTGGGCCTAATTAGACTCATCTTCCCACTCCAAAGTTCTGTCATCTCCAGCTGCAGAGAAGAAAAAATAATTAAATCACGGTTTTATTTCTGTTGCTACAAGGGGTTTTGTTTTAACTGGGATGGGTGACTCCTCCCTCAGCTGCGAGGGGGTGTCAGTGACCTCCCCCACCTGTAACATTCCATCTGTTATGTGATATATAGGGTACATTCCTGTGGGGGGATGTGCTGACTGATTGCTGCTTGAGTTATAAGGAGGGGGAGCTGAACTACCCACTTCCTCACTCTTTGTTTTAGGCTGCTCTACAAGTTGCTGTTTTTTCAACAAATGGGACGCACCCTGTGCCACAAAGACCAATTTCAACCACTCTTTTCTTTCATATTTAACCTCCCTCATTAACTTTCTGTATTTACCTTTCTGCAGGGCGTTTGCCTCTCTTTTTTGCTTGTCAAACTTATCCTCATCTCTCGAGCATTCTTTAATCTTTTCCCACATTAAAGATATTACATCCTGGCCCTCTTGAGCATTGTTTTCTATTTTTTGTATTTTTTTCACAAGAGCTTTTTTTAGCTTTTTATTATATTCCAACATCGCTAGTGCTTGTCCCACAACTTCAGCTTGCTCCTTTACCGGTTTAAAACTTTCCTGCTTGCACTTTTGTGACATGACACGCTGCACCTCTGTGTCCATTCTCTCAGGAAATTTAGACACACACCACACCTTTTTGTTTTATTGTCACTGGAAAATTCTGGAACTTTTTTAGACTCTGGAACTCTTTTTTTCTACACATTCATACTGTGGTCTTATATTTGACAAAGACACAAACAACAAAATAAACAAACAAGATACTGACCACTTATTTCAACATTCACGCGAGTCACAGACGCCAGGAATAATCACAATGGTCACCCTTGAAACTGTTGTTTTTTTTTTGTTTGTTTTTAAAACAAAATGTGTTGACTTCCCTTTTAATATCTTAGAAGACAGCCCTAGTTGTGAACCTGTGACCATTAAACTATACGATACAACCTTGTTAAGGAGGAATCTGAAGTCGACCGTCTCTCTGCTCCGTCTGGCTGCCGCTTCGAGGAGAAACCGCACTTTTCTTTGTCTCAAAACAGGGCGTTTCTTCACACATAAAAACTAACTTTTCATCGCGCTCTCAAGCCTGCTGTCATGGGATCGGCCAGTTTCAAACCAATCAGAAGTGTGAGACATCGTGTCACATGATGTAAACCGGAACAGACTTCAACAGAGAAATCAATCTGTGGGAGCCTCTTCAAAGTAAAACAGGAAGTGGGTCAATTTCAAAGTAAAACAAGAAGTGGGAGTCAGATTCAACAAGGAACACAATCTTTATTTCACAACACTTCACAGGCTTTTAAGCGTTCCTGTGATGTTTGACATTCACTTTGTAAACGCACGCCTTGTTGTACTAACGCCTCCTTTTCCAATCTGCATTCGTTCAGAGCTTTTGATGTGAGCTGCAACTGTTCTTGTAGCCTATCGTTGTCTGAACACAGTGCTTGGTACTTAACCCCTCTTTCCTTCATCTTCTCCTCATATGAGTGAGCTTGTAATGACAGCTGAGCTCGTGAGAGCTCTCTGGCACGTTGTACCTCATTTTGAAACTGAAGGAAGCGTCCTTCAAGGTTCCGAAACATCTTGATTTTCTCTGCATATTGTTTAGTCAGCACGTCATTTCGTTCAACCTCTTGGTCCAATCTGTCTTTGAGCAGCACAGAAAGTTTTGCTAACCGTTCAAGGCTCTGCTTTTTATTCTCTTAAACCGTGGCTCCTTTTGCTAAACTTCTCAGCTCTTCAGCTCTTTGAGTTTCATCCATCCTGTCTAATGTCGCACCAATTACCGGGTCTGTTAAAATATGTAAAGCTCCCTGGATTATGTCATCATGTTGACTGTCATCTTCTGACTGGGAGTCTGAAGGGTCAACGTTTACCTCTGCCCCTGCCATCATCTTTTATTTAAAAAATTAAATAGGAAGATGTCGTGTTTTAGGTCGCAAAACAAATCAGAAAAGTTTCCTTTTTCTGTTATATTTACTCTTATTTAGTGTTTTAGCAATTAAACGTGTATTTTCTTTTCAGCAAATGAGTAAACTGATCAGCTCTGTGATTATTCCGTGACTGTATCTCTAAAAAGTTGTGAATTCTTCATTTAGCACCTTACAGGATTTATCATTAAATGAAAATTTTCTAGTAAACGCCTCTCTGGGCATAAGTACTTTAATCACTTTTTATATGTAAGACAGCAGCTTAAACCACGCTTGAGCACCGTTTTATTAACTCAAAAATGCTTATAAAGAATAATAAAAACGTTCAATTCCACTAAAAATCCTAAAAACGAAATGAAACTGTCATATCGAGTTTCCGGCAGAAGGTGGCAGTATAACCTTACTTTATTTTAACCCAGACACTGTTAGTGACGTCCACTAGGAGTCGTTATGACTTCCTGTGGCTTTGGTGACATCCGGTCGTTAGCCTTAGCTTAAAATTAGCGTCGGCCCACACGGATCAAAATCAACATTTCAATAGGCGGATTCACTCTCGATTCAGCGGTCGCTTTAGCGATTAGACTTTTAAGAGATGGATCATGAGGTCAAAACCAATTTTAAAGCGTTCTCCAACTTTAAAACAACAGAGAAAGCTTCTATATGAAAACGAGCTGCATTTCCGGGGTCACGTGATTGAATCAACCAATGAACAACGGGGTGGGTTTTACAATCTGACATCAGAGGGAGTGAACGCAGACACGTCACCCATTTCTCAGCGAATCAGAGCGACCCAAACAGCGGTTTTCGACCAATCACTGCTCGTTATTCTAGCTATCAGTGTTAGCATTAGCCTGAAAAAGTCCGGTCAACTTTCGTCCATTTACTTTCAAAAATGCACAGTTTTACTGCTACAAATGTAACGAACAGCTCTTAACAGTGATCTGAGACGGCGCTCAGCTTTAAAACAGCTTTCCATCCATTTAAAAGAACTCGTTCAAAAACAGAACCGAGCGAACAGAACCGGGTCAGAACCCCCTTTCTGTTAAAGTTTAAACAGAATCAAACGTTTTTCCACAGTATGTCAGCTTAGTTACACAACAGATGTACAAATTCAGCTTTAAAATGAAC
>NW_023625496.1:0-3293 GCF_014905685.2 Nematolebias whitei
TGTAGTGATACACGTGAGGTACGTGTCACTTGTTGTATGACACAATATATGAATTATATATGCATACAATATTCACGAGTTCTTCATTTTTCTGACTGTAAATGCCGTGCATTGAATTTAACAGAAATGTGAACGAGAGGCGTTATTTATCTTTGACCCATCAAATGAATGGAATCATTTATTTTCAAAATCAAAGTTTAACATCAAACATTTACATTAATTTGGCAAAATATGAAAATAATAACAGACAGTTTCACAGAAAATGAACTTCAAATCACTCGGCGGTGATTTGAGGACTTTGCTTCAGACATTTCTAAAAATATCTGTACTGTTTTATGAGAGAGAGGTGAGTTTAAGAGTAAATTGAGATTTATCTTACAGAGGAATATGTGAGGGAGATTTAATCTGTTTAACCAGAAGTTGCACGCTCCGTCCGATCTCAGCTTCTCACGGTACACTTGGTCAAAATAGAACCATCTACCTGTTGACGATGAATCAGCGTTGGATGTGGTTCCTTTCTGACTCGTTTCAGCGTCTCCGTCGAGAGCTACCAAACCTTCAGAAAGTCGTGCGTTGATTAGCTCAAAACAGAATTATAATCCCAAAAAACCTCTGGATTCTTCATTGCTCTGAAGCTTTCAGAACCGACTGCATTCTCAATCTTCTCATTCTGTTAGACTATCGGACCTGTTGTCAGCTCCCAATCCAACATCTCTCAGAACTCTCAATCTAACTTGAACTGGGGAGTTGCCACATTTTATTTGGGTCGACTTCCTGTTCAATTTAGAGCTTTCTGATTCGTGGAAGGACCAGAAAGAGGAGTGGTTTTTGACGTAAGGTGTTTATCAACAGTCGAGGTCAGAGAATGAAACTTGTTTAACATACAGAAAAGATTATTGCAGAAGCAGCAGACTTTTTGGAGTCTACTCTTAGTAATCTTCTGAAAAAGTTTAAACATGACATTTCTTCTTCAGTAAACATTTTAGTTGACCGAAGACCAACCTTTCACATACTTACGACAGCTTGCTCATTTCAGACAGAAAAATCAAGAAAGGCATATTCAGGTGATTTCTGCTTTGAATGAGGAACAAAAATCATTACTTACTGTTTATGTAAAATAAAAATTAGTAGTTCTTTTCAACCTGTAAAGCATTGAGTGAACTAGCACAATTTGATTATCAAAACATTTGTAAGACAGTAATGATTATAAAGAATTGTCCTTTCTGCTTGATTAATTCAAGAAAGAAAGTTCATCAGATGGTTCAGACTTATTCAGATCAATGAAAATAACAGTCTCTGTCCATCTGGTAGATTTGAGGTTATCTGGTTCACTACACTATCATGGTGCGTTAAGATTCATAACTGGATGTAACTACTGTACTCATCATTTCACCCTGTATTTACTGGTTAATCATTAATATCACTCATACTCTCACACGTACATTTTCATCTTTAAATCACTTCTTGGGTTGCTGCCTTCATATATTTCCTTCTACATGTCAAGTAGTCAGTGTAGCTACAGCGTGCGCTCCCAAGACATCATTACCTGCAGTGTCCACTCAGTTCAGTCTGAATTTAGCAAAAGGGCCTTCTCTTTCTCCGCTCCTTTAACCTGGAACATCTTGCAAAAAAGATCTGAAGCTCTCGACCGTGACCTCTCTAAAGAATTTTAAACTACTGTTAAGTTCATTGGAAAAATCAATGCAGACGTTCCTGTCTTTAGTATCTTACACCATTTTATAATGTAGCATTTTTCTTTTAATTTTGTTTTATATCATTTTATATGCTTTCATATGAATGTTTATTGTGTGTACCTCATTTGTGGTTTTTGTTTAAAATGTGTCTAAAATGAGTCCTTGTGAGTCAGTGAGACTAACCTGTAAAAATATAGTTGAATGAGAACTACAAATGGAAATAAGCCATTGGCTAATTCTGGTGCACAATGTAGTTTCTTCTGTTCAGATTAATATAACATTCACTGACTCTAGACACTAAACTAAGCTATACCAAACACATTCTTCTCATAAGATTAGTTACAAAATCTGTCACCAATTTTAGTATTAATTTTTTCTGACAATCACGTTCTAATTAACCCTAAATACGCTGATGCTGCGTAACAAAATCCTTGAGGTTTTAAAGAAACAGGCACTTACCTGTGAGCACAAAGACGAGCAGCGAATAATTCATGAGTTAAACTGTAGAAAAACTGCACAACTTATTATTAATACACCTTATAAAAAAATCTAGCTTAAATCTGACATTCAGAAGACTCTTCAGTAAACAGCACAGATTTAACTTCTCATTTTATCTGAATGCACTCCTTCCAGTTCCGTCCACACACTGTTCTGTGCGCTTGTTTGACATTTACAGTAATTGTGGTTTGACAATTCTTCCTGATGGGCGTAGCTTATCTCCAAAGATGGAAAGTTGTGCTCCAACCTGTTTTACTTGAGCACATTTAATGTAAAGACTGGAGTGAATCCTTTTCACAAGAAATAGTTTTAAAGCCTCAAAATTTTATTTCACTTTTGTTAATGTCATTATCTTTTATGACGACAGGAATTCTTGAGCCGACTACAAAACAAGAGTTTCTCAGACATTCAAACATGCATTCCAGGACGAATGAAGTTGTCTATTTCGTCAAGAGTTTTTCTTAAAAAAAAACCTGATATGTAAAGATCAGAAGAAAAAAACCCTCTTATTCCATGATTTTACAGACAATTATAAATTTAATAATAAAATGTCACCGCCAAAGCGTTCTGGTGCAAAACTGCAACGTTACTAGACGGACGCAATAACTGCACCTAAAATTTATTTGCAACACAATAAAGAAGGAGGTGTTACAACATAAAACATATTCTTCAGGTCTGACCCCAACTTTCTTTAAAAGGCGTAGGCGTTTTAATTACTCTCACACCGTTATGTGATTCTAAAAATATTTTCTTGAAAGTTGTGGAAAAGAAAAAGCAATCCCACATTGCATATTTCAATTCAATGTTTTATAAAGAAATGAAAAGAAAAAAAAATGTTATTTAAATACTGGATGGATGGATGGATGGATGGATGGATGGATGGATGGATAGTTAGATAGATAGATAGATAGATAGATAGATAGATAGATAGATAGATAGATAGATAGATAGATAGATAGATAGATAGATAGATAGATAGATAGATAGATAGATAGATAGATAGATAGATAGATAGATAGATAGATAGATAGATAGATAGATAGATAGATAGATAGATAGATAGATAGATAGATAGATAGATAGATAGATAGATAGATAGAT
>NW_023625497.1:0-2665 GCF_014905685.2 Nematolebias whitei
AGATCTTTCAGTTCTCAGGCTCCTCTCTTGTGGAACAAACTTCCAGATTCTGTCTGTGAGGCTGACACATTGTCCAGTTTTAAAACTAGGCTTAAGACTTTCCTTTTTGATAAATCCTATATAATTATAGTCGGCTTGTCATGCTTTCTTAAGCTTAGACTAATAGAGCAGTGGTTTCCAACCTATTTTCCTCAAAGCACCCCCTTCTTACTTCCTAGACAATCCGAGCCCCACCAATCCCTCGCCACTCCCCTCTCCCAAAGACTCATTCAGATTAATCTCTTTATCAAAGTGATAAAAGGTAATAGTTACAAAGTTTTATTTGTAAAAGGTATAAACTGGTAGTTGTACAACACAAATAACAACTACAAAATTACTGTTTTAAAAGTTTCTCAAATAACTTTATTTAAAAACTAACAACAGAGTAATCTTAAAAACAGTCTTAAAATTTTTAAAATTGTAGTTTTGTCTAGATATCAAACTCGGGACATGTACACACAACTCTAACAAAAACAATGACATATATTTATATATATATATATATATACTGCTCACAAATTTAAAGAGAACACTAAAATAATAATATCACATATTAGACCTTAATTAATTAAATATTCTCATTGACAAACTTTGTTATTAGTTATTAAACTTTATTATTGATTGAGAAGATAATAACACAAATATTATCAATGTAAATCAAAATTATTACACCATGGAGATCTGGATTTGGATTCATACTCCAGTGTTTCCCCTAGTTAGTTTGCCATGGCAGGGTGCTCATCTCATCTATAAGTTTTGCTGATGGGGGTGGGGGGTGGGGGGGTGCGGAGACATTTCTGAGCGCAACTTGTACTAACAGTTTTTGAGTGGGGGTGGGGGGTGGGGGGGCGTTCAAAATCAGGGAAGAGGCAATGTGAGTGCTGCCTTGGGCTTTTTAGCTAGAGAGCCTGTATTTTGTGCCGCTAGCTTAGTGATATGTCAGTGCCGGGTGGGGATGGGAGGAGCAAGTTCAGTTTGGTAGGTGGGGTGCTCAGTTTTGTTGGCGGGGTGGGGCACCCCGCCTGTATAGTGGTCGGGGAAACACTGTACTCAATATGAAAGTAGAAAATAGCCTGACTGGCTGATTCAATGTCAGTGATTATTACTCAAGACAAGTCTAAATGAGGCTCAGTAGTGTGTTTGGCCTCCACGTGCCTGTATAACCTCCCAACAACGCCTGGGCATGCTCCTGATGAGACGGCAAATGTTCTCCAGATGGATCTTTTCCCAGACCTGGATCAGAGCATCAGTTAGCTCCTGAACAGTCTGTGGTGCGATGTGGCCTTGGTGGATTGACCAAAACATGAAGTCCCAAATGTGCTCAGTTGGATTCAGGTCTGGGGAACGGGCAGGCCAGTCCATAACATCAATGCCCTCATCATGCAGGAACTGCTGACACACTTCAGCCACATGAAGCCTAGCATTGTCATACATAAGAAGGAACCCGGGGCCCACTGCACCAGCATATGGTCTCACAATGGGTGTGAGGATCTTATCCTGGTACCTTATGGCAGTCAGGGCACCTCTGGCTAGTACATGGAGGGCTGTGCAGCCATCCAAAGAAATGTCTCCCCACACCATGACTGGCCCACCACCAAACCAGTCATGCTGGAGGATGTTGCAGGCAGCATTACGTTCTCCACGGTGTCTCCAGACTCTGTTATGTCTGTCACTTGTGCTCAGTGTGAACTAGAGGATGACACAGGAGTGGATTTTCACTCCTGTCCTGGGCCCACAGAAAACAATCCTGTCCTGTCCCAATCCTGGTCCAGAGTAAAAAAAAAGAGTCCTGTCCTGTCCTGTCCCACTCCTGGTAACATGACTCCTGCTCCTGTCCTGCTCCTGTTCAAAATCACTCCCACTCCTGCCCTGCTCCTGTTTTTCATTTATATTTTAGGAAATACCCAAAAAAGTTCAATCTGGTCCTCTGGACATTCAAAAAAAAACAAAAGCAAAACAAAGCAAAAGAAATCTAGAAACGTTTCGTCTCTCATCCAAGAGACTTCCTCATTCTGAGGTGCTGTATTCAGCTCAGTCTCTTAAATAGCACCTTCTTAGAGTGGATCAACCAGTTTGCTGCTGACAACCAAAACCAGCTGATCACATGCTCAAGAAGGACCATCAGCCTAACAATGGGTCATTAGCACACTGATGGCTGTTTACTACTCACAGAGGGCTGAGTGATACTAGCAATCACAGCATTGTAAGAGGGGGACAGTTGAACACGGAGGCCTCCACCCCTGTTTAATGATGGACGATTTCTTTTCACAAAGATGGCCTCCTTTACTCCTCTCTCAAACCATCGTTCCTCTCTGTCCAGGATGTGAACATCTTCATCCTTGAAAGAGTGACCGCTGGCCTGGAGATGAGTGTAGACCGCAGAGTCCTGGCCTGATGATGTTGATCTTCTGTGCTGGGCCATCCTTTTGGCCAGTGGCTGTTTAGTTTCCCCGATGTAAGACTGATCACAGCCCTCCTGACACTGAACAGCATACACAACATTACTCTGTTTGTGCCGGGGGACTGGATCTTTGGGATGAACCAGTCTTTGCCGTAATGTATTTTGGGGTTTAAAAGCCACTGGGACGTTATGTTTAGAAAATAAACGTCTCAGTTTCTCTGATAC
>NW_023625497.1:2765-3293 GCF_014905685.2 Nematolebias whitei
CCACTGGTCTGGGTCTGGGTTCCTCCTTTTCACCTGATGGCTGACTGGAGTCCTGTTTGGGTTTCTTCTCTGCTTTCAGGAAGGCCCAGTTAGGATATCCACATTGCTCTAGAGCCTGTTTTGTGTAGGATTTCTCCTTCTGCCTGGCTCCCGAGCTAGTGGGGATGCTGTCTGCTCTGTGATACAGAGTCCTGATGACTTGTGCTCCAAAGGGTGATGGGAGTCAAACTGCAAATACTGGTCTTTGTGGGTGGGTTTGCGGTACACCTCGGTTTGCAAATGTCCTCTATCCGAGACTGAGACCTCACAGTCCAAGAAAGCCAACTTGCCATTTTTTACATCTTCTCGTGTGAACTTGATGTATTTATCCACAGAGTTGATGTGGTCAGTAAAATGTTGGACTTCCTGAGATTTAATTTTAACCCAGGTGTCGTCAACATACCTGAACCAATGACTTGGTGGTGTCCCTGAAAAGGACGTCAAGGCTCTCTTTTCTACCTCCTCCATGTACAGGTTGGCAACAATAGG
>NW_023625498.1:0-3292 GCF_014905685.2 Nematolebias whitei
TGGTTTTAGGGACCACAGCACCTTGTTGATGGTGTCCACGTGGACACTCAACCTTACCAAAATGTCAGAGCCTATGTAGGTTGCATGTGGTAAGTTTTGGATCACGAGAAACGGGTGAACCAGTTCTCGTTGGTTCCAGTTCAGTTTTAGGTTAATGACTCCATCTGCGGTCATTACCTGTGAACTATTGGGAACTAATGGAAAGCGGAAAGCTTTTTTAATTAGTTCTAGACCAACGTGTTTGTGAACCAAGGTTTCATAGAAAGCTCGGTTAATTGCTGATTTATCTGTCCACAGAGACAGAACAGCATCGTTGGTGTGGGACCCTTGGATCTCTACACCTTTAACTACCATTGGTAGGTAGTGTTTGGTGGACTCTGACTGCTCCAGCTCACAGAGGAGGCTGTCTTGTTGGGTCAGAGTTTGGACCACCGGGTGGGTCTCTTTGGTTTCACATGATGTCAGAGGAGTACTCACCGGGCTCGTGTCCTCGGCTGAGGAGTCCTTTGCGCCTTCCGCGGTACCTGCTGTTAGGCAGTTTGTGTTATACTCCGGAGGCAAATCTATAGGCAGTGGTTTGCTCACCTTTGCCCACATCGTTTGATCACCATAATCTATAATCGCGTCGAAGCGATTTATAAAATCCTAGCCAACCAAAAATGGGAATGAGTCAACACGAGACACGTGTACCAGATGGTATAGTGTCATTCTGCCAATCTGCATGTGAACCATTGCTACAGCTGTCAGGGTTGTCCTCTTCTCTGAGAGACCCTGCATTTCTATAGCACATTCAGAGAGAGGTATTATCCTGTTAACACCGGCAGCGGCTGTCCTCAGCTCCTCGAACAGTTTAGCTGACATAATTGTTATGTCTGCTCCACCGTCCAGAAGTGCTTCATGTGTGAGGACACCTTCAAGTGTCACTGACAGGTACGCCTTTTTGGCGACCCCCCTTCTGATAAAGTTACACAGAAACCTCTTGGGTTTTTTCTGACGCTTCTTCACACGTTCAGCCTTGTCTGTGTAATCTTGGTTTGTCTGAACCGTCAGCACAGCAGTAGCTGTTTCTGAGTGTTCAGCTTGCGATGACTCGTCATCGTTTGTGTGTGAGTGTACCCCCCCTTCTTCCGATGAGGGGTTGTTGGAGGCAACAACAACAATGTCTTGGTGTGTTCCACCGACATCTGTAGTGTTGTCATTCGCGCCCTCAGAAGTAATAGTGATCACATCACTGCATAGTGCTCCAGGTTGGTTTCCCGTGTCAGTGTGTTTCAAAGTTTCTAAAAACCTGCGTATTTTCTCTGTCTCTTCCGAGCTCAGAGGTGTAGGGCCTTGTTTCTGGAACTTTTGTGATTTTTTCGCCTCGGTTCGCTTCGTCCGAGGTGGGGGACGGCTAGGTACGTCTCTTGGGGGTTCCTTTTCGGACTTCCCCTGATAATATGGGTCACTTTGGTTCCCATATCTTTGCGTCCTACGCACACCCCATTTACGATAATCACGTTCATCCTCTGAAAGAGGAGCTTTTTTGTCCCAGCGTGCACCTTCATGACGCGGTTTGTTAGTTTGAAAAGACTGCTTTTTCTCGCCTTTTTTAGGAGGAAGCGGCGAAGCACGCCGTCCTTCCAGTTCTAGGGAGTGGGGTTTACCCTTTACACCAGGAAACATCTCTATGGGCGTCTTAGCATGAGAACATGCCTCAAACACATTCACAGCACACTGTTTAATCTCATTGATGGATTTTTCTCTGAAATTTGCCATCATTTGTACTGACGTTTTAAAGTCAGTGTGGAGATTTTTGCTGAAAACAAATTTAAAACCTTCTTCCTCCTCCATTCTGGTTTCATTTCTGTAACCAAAATAAGCTTGGAAGATTCTTTTGTAATAGACTTTCGGATGTTCATGCTTGCCCTGCGTGACCTTGTCAGCAGCCGGGAAACCAGCAGGTCCCGTGCAGGGGTCGTACTCTCTGATCAAAGCTTCACACAGAAGATTGTAATCCCTTCTCGTTGCATCAGGTAGACGCTCGATGAAGGTGAACACCTCTCTGTCCGAAGTGAGCCTTATCAGACTGATTCTATCCTCAACCGTAGCATTAGGATAACCACTCAGTCTGAATTCAAGGTCTCTGAGGTACGCTTTTGTTCCAGTTGAACCCATTGGTCCCGGTACAAAGCGCTGTACATGCTTTGAGATTTTTTGCAAATCATCTATTGAAGGAGGAAGTATCAACGGTCTCTCTTGCATGGTTGGTAGTGAAAACTTGTTCAGGTCTGTCCCTATCACCCGAGATGAGGGTGGAGGTGTTTCTCTACACACATGTGGAGGTTGCAGAATGGGATTAAGAGCACGAGGTGCACCAAAATCTTTCTGAGGTGATGGCGGATGACCCGGACTCTGTCCTTGGTCTTCTCTGAGTTCCAGACAAACTCGCCCCACATCAGAACTTTTATTTGTTGCCGCGGCTAGTTTCTCCTCACAGGCTTTTAAGCGTTCCTGTGATGTTTGACATTCACTTCGTAAACGCTCGCCTTGTAGGAGTAACGCCTCTCTTTCCAGTCTGCATTCGTTCAGAGCTTTTGATGCGAGCTGCAACTGGTGTTGTAGCACATCGTTGTCTGAACACAATGCTCGGTACTGAATCTCTTTATCCCTAATCTTCTCCTCAAATGAGTGAGCCTGTAATGACAGCTGATTTTCTGAGAGCTCCCTCTCACCTTGCACCTCAACTGCACGCGTCTCTTCATCAAGTTTAGACTGTTCCATCAATTTCTAAATCTATTTCAGCTAGCGTGTTAGCATTTAGCCTGAACATTCCGGTTAATTTTCATCTTTAAAACTTTCAAAATGCACTATTTTCTGTTAAAAATGTAACTTATCAACTCTCAAAGCTTCACTGAGTCGGCGCTCAGATGTCAAAAACGTCTCTCCATCCATTCAAAACACTCGTTCGAACTTATCAGAACCGAGCCGGACCAGAACCCCCGTCCGTTTAAACAGAATCCACGTTTTTCACAGCTCATCAGCTTTTTACACACAACAGACGTACATTTCAGCTTTAAAATGACACGTTGACATTACTTTCAGCTTTCAAAACACCATAGCGACAGAACATTGCTGTATTTTCTCTGAGCACCGCAGCTGCGTTTCACACAGCTTAACAGAAATCTGCACTTTTCATGCCAACATGATAAATTCAATTGTTACACGAATAACAGTCCATTCATGAACCTGTTACGGGCCACCAGATGTAGATGAACATATATCTGTGATATATTCATAAATTAAACGGATT
>NW_023625499.1:0-3292 GCF_014905685.2 Nematolebias whitei
CTGACAACACTGGTTATACACAACATCCAAAGTGTTGGTGCCAATCAGAATAGGAGGTTGTGATGATCGCAGGTCTGGAACAACCAAGGCCAAGGTGTTGATGTCCATCTCTTCTCCTATGAACTCAGGTGGAAATGTCAAACAGAGTTCCACATATCCAATATAAGGCACCCTCTGACCATTTGCACCTTCTATCTCTAAAATATAATTTAATGGTTTTATTTTGTGATCTGATAGATGGGTGTTATAGAAGGAATGTGAAATTGTGGTGACTTGGGAACCTGTGTCAAAGAGGCAATGAAAATTGACCCCTTTAATCTTCACCTCACCAGTACTTCTTGTGCCCACTAATCCTTTAGGTAATGGGAAACATGAAGATGAGTCTTTGGTGTGGGGACATTCACTGGTTGCAGCTCCCACTTGTCCCTCAGTAAGAACTGCTTCTAGTTTGATGGTTTACTCTTCTCCCAGGATTGCTGTTTGTGTTTAAGCTGGCGGCGTTTTTCTTCAACCAAGCTGGAATTTGGCTGACTGGAACAGTTGGGAGCAATGTGACCATCCTCTCCACACTTGAAACAGAACCAGGGCTTTGGCCTACTACTGGTTTGGCCAGGTTTTAGTTTCTGTTTTTTCAGCTGATTTTCTGGGTTAGCAGAATTTGAGTCCTTGGACAGCAGAGCTGACATTTGACTCTGCAGCTTCAGCATTTGCTTCCTCAAGTCTTCAATAGCACTTGAGTCTGATAGATGGCTACATGAACATGCACTGGTGGTGTGAGCTTGTAAATTGACACGATGCTTGACTGATGGAATATGTTTTTTCATTAACATCTCTTTTGCTAACTGTCTGTCTTCTTCTGTTCTAAGTGTAAATAAAAGCTCTGAAAAGGGAGGTGGTTGGTCTTTTTTCTTTTCTAGTTGCAAATTATTTATCATGCTGTTATCCCAGCAACCTCTACAAAATTGTTTTAACAGATATTTGTCCATTTCAGTTGCTGGAATCCCACCACGCTTCACTACTGTACTGAGAGCCAAATGGAGTCTCCGCAAATAAGAAGATGGTCGTTCCCCATTGTCCTGAAGAGTGTTTAAAAATTTTGCAAACAGTTCTTCTCCGTCCTCAACAGTAGCATATGCAGAATCAAGCACCTGCAAAAATGTTGCAGGCAGGGCATTAGGCCCCAAACCCTTCACTAGGTCAGCAGCTGGAGGGACTAAACCTTCCAAAATGCGCCTTGTAACATGTAAAGGTGCATGACTTGGATCTGCATTTAAAAGTTCTATTTGAGACCTCCAAGATTCATAATCTGCCTCATGCTGAGGTTTTGGAAGTCTTCCTGAGAAAGTATGTAGTCTAAATGAAGACAGAGGTTGAAGATTTACATCATCTCTGCGCACAATGTGTTCAACTACAACCCTTTGGACCCCAGGAGGATTCAGATCATTCCCCGAGAGGGAAATTCTCGGTCCCACATTTGTAGCTGGATTTGGTTGAGATTTTGGTCCTTGCTGGTCGGTGGTGGACTGATCTGATTGTTTTGAGGGAAAAGTAGTTGACCGAGTCTGACTGGACTCTCTGGCAGTCGTAAGTATCTCGGCTGTGTCCTCATCACCATCCTCGTCAGGCTCCTCTCCAGTAGCCCCTATTCCCAAATGAGAACTAATTTGTTCAAAAACTCCTCTCAAGACATCATCAAATGATTTTCCACTCTGCTGGGAAATGCGTTTCAGTTCACGGAGGTAATCAGGGGGTGGGGTAGTGTCCACTGTGGCTGTGGCAAGGCACTCTCTGGAAAGTAATTTAACAACAAATATCACATCTTCTGCAGCCTCAGATGGATAAACATATGGTAAAAGCGATTTTAGCTTTTCCAAATCTGCAGTATTAATGAATTCCACAGCCAGGTTTTTATAAAATGGACTCTCACGTGCAGTAACAGTAAAAACCTTAACTTCACCATAACTGCGTAAATAATTGATAATCTCATCATCTGCTTGAGTGTTCGTTACACCGCTAATGATGACAGAATGAGCAACATTGATACCAATTTGGTCAAAGTAATCCATATTTCAATACAACCCACAAAGTACATACACCAAAACATTCACAGTATCAGGCTCCTGGCTAGCTCGCCAATTTATGTAACAGTTATGGGCTAGGCAGCTAACTGTGGCTACAAAAGCAGCATCAGAAGATTGTCCTTTTAAGGAGCCTGAGGTGTGAATGAAAACAGGAGGCAGTGTTCTTAGTTTTGGTGTATATATATTGAGTGATTTGAATAAAAACAAACAACAACAACAGTATGATGAGACAAAATCATTGACTCAGAATAAATTAATTACAAAATCATAAAGTCCATTGTCATTTTTCCTAGCTCGCCATCTTCAGATCCGGATGAGGATCTGATCCAACAAGAGGGAGAAAAAAAAAAAAAAACCCCGACCTTTTCAAGAGAGAGTGGGGCGTACTTAACCACAATCAGCTGTGACAGAATCCAGTTGACGTCCCTGGTAACCAACGCCAACAATTCAGGTAATCAAATCAGTAAGTTCAAAGATTTGGACCAGTTTGGGTGGAAGACGCCAGCAGCAAGCCACAATCACAGTGGAAACAGGTGAAGATGTTCAGAACTGCGTGCTGGAGGCGGGGCTTTAAATAAGTTAGCAGAGTTTGGGGCAACACAGGAAGTGGGCCCACAAAAATAAAAGTCCTTAACTAATTGCGGGTTACAGGTTCCCCCCCAAACTCATGTGCGGCCTCGTACATGCAAGCGGTTGGTGACACACCACACTGTCAAATGAAGTAGAGGTCACAGAGGTCTCCTCCAGTTCCAGAGCTGATGTAAGGGCTGTGCTGAGTCCTTGAAACAGGGACTGAATACTTTGCAGAAGTGGATGCCCAAGTGTCGAATACTGCAGACGAGTTGGTGGCTGACGTATTCGAGTAGAGCATCGGACAGGTGGTTCAGGATCTGGACTGGAGAATTTTGAAGCAGTAGAATCACTCAACATGGTGAATTGTTCTGGAGAGGATGCAAATTCTGGGTGAGGGGAGACAGGTCCTGATTGAGAGGAGGACTTTTCCTCGAGAGGCTCTGAGTCAGCAGAATCTGGTTCATCCTCAGCTGTTGGTTCCATATCCAGTTCAACAATAGGTTCAGGTCCAGACTCCTCTTCCTGTTCTTCACCAACCGTTTCTTCCAAAGAGCTCTGAGGATGCTGGCCAGGCGGATCCACAGGCATAGGAGCGACAGTAGATGGAGGAGCAGGTAAGTCGACCTCAGTTGTAATTC
>NW_023625500.1:0-3292 GCF_014905685.2 Nematolebias whitei
ACACTTGTAGCTGCTTAAGAGGGTGTGAGGCTTTTTGAGTTTCATGTTGATCAGCCAAATTGTTTAGGAGTTATAGTGTGTGAAATTTCATGTTACTTCCCCCTAAGACACAATGGCACATGCTCTATTCAACCGCTGCTCGACTGCCTGGCTGACATCAGGGACTGGATGGCTTTAAACTTCTTAAGTTTCAATGAAAAGAAGTCTGAAGTCATGTTGTTCCCCCCCAACAACACAATCACAAACCACCGCATCGACCTCTCTGCTCTAACCCTGTCAGAAAAACAAAGAGTCACTAATCTGGGAGTGATAATGGACCCTTACCTGAAACTTAACAATCATGTAAACATGATTGTTAAATCATGTTTCTTCCAACTGAGGCGGCTGTCTAAACTGAAGCCCATATTGTCCAAAAATAACCTGGAGACAGTAATATATGCATTCATTACATCTAGTCTTGATTACTGCAATTCGCTCCTGTTTGGTATCAGTCAAACCTCCATTGCATGACTACAACTTGTTCAGAATGTAGCAGCCCGATTTTTAACCAGTACAGGCAAAAGAGAGCACATTACACCAGTTTTGGCCTCACTGCACTGATTACCAGTTCACTTTCAAATCCAGTTCAAAATACTCATGTATGTCTACAAATCACTGAACAGTTTTGTCCCCCAATATCTCTCTGATCTGCTACAGCTGTATGTCCCACCACGCTCCCTGAGGTCAGCGGACCAGTTGCTCCTCACAGTTCCAGGAACTCGTCTTAAGCGCAGAGGTGACATGGCCTTCTCTGTAGCAGGACCAAGACTCTGGAACGAGTTACCTCTGCTTGTCAGACAGGCCCCCTCCCCCTCGGTTTTCAAGTCCTGTTTAAAAACTCACTACTATTCAGTAGCTTTCAACACCAGATGATCTGTGTTTTGATCCTGTATGCTCCACACTGGTTAGTCATCAGTATCTGCATTATTTTTATGTCTATATTCTGATTTACCTCATTTTGTATTTTGCTTTGTGTGTTACCTGTTGTTTTGTCTGTACAGCATTTTGGTTGGCCTTGTCGCTGTTTTAAGTGGTCTATAACTAAAGTGGTATGGTATGGTATGGTATGGTATGGTATGGTATGGTATGGTATGTTGGGAGTATAAAATGGCACAAGATGGGCACGGACTCTACCAGTACCCAAGACAAGGCTGTGCCCCTCATGTACCTTTCGTGCCCATACCGAGGGCATAAAATAGCTCGTGATGGGCATGGACCATTACTCATAATAAAGACTAGGCCATGCCCCTCATGCACCTTTTGTGCCCATAGCGAGGGCATAAAATAGCTCGAGATGGGCACGGACTGTTCCACTCCATAAAGACTTGGCCATGCCCCTCATGTACCCTTTGTGCTCGTTCAGGGGCATCAAGTTTTCCATTTACCTACAAGTCCTAGCCTGAATGCAGGAGGGACACAAAACTCACAGAACCCAGTCATGGGGTCATACTGATGGGGATCTGTGAGCTTTGTGCACCAACGACTTTGCTGAGTGGGTCAACCAAACCCCAGTTTGGCAGAAGAACAGTTACCCATAAATCCTTGGGAAAAAGTAGGAGGGACACCAAACTCACAGATCATGGTCAGGGGGTGGTGCTGATAAGGACCTGTGAGTTTCGTGGTCAAAAGACCTCGTTAAGGTAGTTAACGAGAGGTGTGTTTTCTCAGAACCAATTACGCATAAATCCTTGGGAAAATTCAGGAGGGACACAAAACTCACAGAACATGGTCAGGGGGTCATGGGGAACAGAACCTGTGAGTTTGGTGCATTAACGACCTCGCTTAGGGGGTCAACGAGCGTTCGATCTGACCAGGGTAAAAATTACCCACAAGTCCCCATTCTTTGGGTGTAGGGACCCCAAAATTTAAGCTGGGGATGCTGGTGGGACCTCAAATACGAATTTCATGTCAGATTGGAGCCAACTGTTTTAGAAAAAAAATTGGTCTGAAAAGTCAGCCAAAAAATGGTCTAAATGTCTAAGACCGACAGACCACTTTGAATGAAAAATTGGGCCTCTGGGGGACTTTTTTTTTACTGGGTCCAGACTCACCATCTACGGATATGTTGTTGTGGGGCCTCTGACGGACCCGTACGCCTCAGTCCCGTTCTGATCTGACCCTGTTTATGGTGTTAAACAAAAGGGGGTTCACTCCAGTGATGTCCAAAATACAAGTACCCATAAAACCTAGTGTGAAAGGTGCAGGGACACAAAGCTTTCTGTGCTAGGTTGTGGCCTCAAGCTGATGACACTCTGCGAGTTTCACGACCCTAGGACTCCGTTTAGTGGGTGAACCATAAACCCATTTTTATTCAAATTACAAGTACCCATAATTCATAGCATGAATGGATGAGGGACACCAAACTCATAAATCACGGTCAGAGGGTCGTGCTGATCAGGATCTGTGAGTTTTGTGCTCCAATGACATCATTTAAGTAGTTAACCAGCGCCCGGTTTTTTCACCACCAATTACCCTTAAGTCCCAGGGACAATGCAGGAGGGACACAAAACTCACAGAACAGAGTCAGGGGGTCATGTTGATCAGGACCTGTGAGCTTGGTGCACAAAAAACGTTGCTTACATACTGTAACCCCAGATTCTATGAGTATAGGCGTAGCCCTTTAAAGCTGTCGCTTGTGGGTTTTATCCCATCACGCAAAGCGTCGCACTGAAAAATTTAGTCCACGTCCACCTGTCGTGTGGGCCCCACCCGATCCATATAAATTACGTTGAAAGCAGGTAATCGGCTCCCAAACAGCTTTTTCTTCAGCCATTCAGGAGCCAGTGAGGCCCAGAGCTTAAAGGTCTACTCCTATTCTCATAGAATCTGGGGTTACAGTACGTAACCAACGTTCTATTTTGTATAGGCTTCGCCCTTTAAGGCTGTCGCTTGTGGGTTAAGGGCAAAGCAGGATGTGGTCTTCGCCTCATTGGGCCCATTCGAACACCGTATGAAACGCCCGCTTGCACCAAAAAACATTTTATCCCTCAGCCCTCCATGTGCGTAAATACACGCTGCGTAATTACGTGCATCATGTACAGGCGCGCTACGTAATTTATGCATTCCGTGTACATGGGCGCCTGGAGAGAAAAGTTCTCGACAGAAAAAATTGAAGAGAGGCTGGAAAAACAGTAAACAAATTCAAAATAAATGAACTGATTTGTAATCAAATGAACTGATTGGTAACAGTATTCATGAACTGATTTGTGACATTAGAACAAAAACCCAACAGTCACAAACTTGTGGCTGATAA
>NW_023625501.1:0-3292 GCF_014905685.2 Nematolebias whitei
AACCTCCTTCCTGAGGGGAGTGGGGCAAAAAGTGTGTGTGCTGGGTGAGTGTGGTCCTTCATGATGCAGGTGGCCCTCTTCCTGCATCTGGAGGTGTAGATGTCTGTGATGGTGGGGAGACTGACTCCAACATCTTCTGTGCAGCCTTCACCACTCTCTGCAAAGCTTTTCTTTCTGCAGCTGTGCAGCCTCCATGCCACACGTTGATGCTGGAGCACAGGATGCTCTCCACTGCACATCTGTAGAAGGAGGTGAGGACTGAGCTTCCAGACCAGCTCGCCTCAGCCGCCTGAGGAAGTTGAGCACTTGTCCTTTGAGCTCAGAGATTTATTCAGATTCTTGATACCTTATAATAATATTACAAACTGTAGAAATTGTTATAACCAAACTCTTGTTTTGTTCCAGACTGGTGAACCTCTGCTCATATTTGCTTCTGACAGGTTGAGCCTCTTTAAAATGCCTCTTTTTAGTATCCCGGTCCTTTGACTGTCCAGCTGTCAGTCAAGCTGATCAGCAGCAACATGCTCCTCAGCTGTTTCTCCTTCATACAGTTTTCTTTAACAACCTTTTGTTGCTCCCGTCCCAGCCTGTTTGCGATGTGTTTTTGAAACACTGATAAATGACAGATTCACTTGATGAATCTAGTTTTATGACAGAACTGCATCGTTCCTTCGCTGTCTCCATCACATTATGCACACCTCCCACTGCCATTTACATTTTTAGTCATTTAGATAATGGTCTTACCTTAAGCAGCTTAGTAAGAGTGCAGGTGCAGAGCATGTGGAGGATCTTTCCATGCGAGTCATTTATGAAGGCACTGCCTTTGTCGCTCCAGAAGTGTCAGTACTTCTCTCATTTCCTTCCCTGCATCAACATGGAGTCATGTTGGATCTGTAGCACAAGCATGTTGGCAGAAAGAGGCTAAACTGTAACTTCAAAGCAGTTTTTCATATTTTCTGTCTTGTCTAACAACTGACAGGTTTTTCTTCCATGTGCCTGTTTGTCTGCAGCTCTGGAGTTTTTCATTGTTTTCATGAAAATAAATTGAGTTTTTTTCTGTTTGTGAAGTTTTTATATCTTGTCTCTTTTTGTAGAGGACTTGGTGACGTGTTGTGTACATCAGATTGAAAAAAGAGAGACAAAAATCAGTTTTGTTTTTGTCCAAACTTCTTGCTTTAACTTGATTTGAGTTGGTGCTTTCATCAAACGAACAGAAATGAACTTTTGTGGACCTTTCTGGGTGGAGTTTGCATGTTCTCTCCGTGCTGCATGGGTTTTCTCCAGTTTCCTCCCACAGACCAAAAACATGCATGTTAGACTGACTGGTAACTCTGAATCAGAGTCAGAGTCAGAGTCAGAGTTTCTTTATTGTCATTCGCACCTCATGTGGTACATGTGGTGGAGCGAAATTATGTACACAGGGTCCCAGTTACATCCAACAATAAAATGTATAAGAAAAACAGTAATAACATCTAAGATATGAACTAAGAAAAACATCAACTAAATATACACTAAGCACTCATAACATAAAACATTGAACATCACCACAAACATGAACATGAGTCTGTGAGCAGATGTGCACGCATGAACACATCAACATTGAAACAGATCAGCAGCAACATGAAACAGATCAGCAGCAACATGATATGTTTTTTCACAGTGATTATTCTAGTTAGAGATTCATGAGTCTAACAGCCTCAGGGTAGAAGCTGTTCCTCAGTCTAGTGGTTCTACACTTAATGCTCCTTAACCTCCTTCCTGAGGGGAGTGGGGCAAAAAGTGTGTGTGCTGGGTGAGTGTGGTCCTTCATGATGCAGGTGGCCCTCTTCCTGCATCTGGAGGTGTAGATGTCTGTGATGGTGGGGAGACTGACTCCAACATCTTCTGTGCAGCCTTCACCACTCTCTGCAAAGCTTTTCTTTCTGCAGCTGTGCAGCCTCCATGCCACACGTTGATGCTGGAGCACAGGATGCTCTCCACTGCACATCTGTAGAAGGAGGTGAGGACTGAGCTTCCAGACCAGCTCGCCTCAGCCGCCTGAGGAAGTTGAGCACTTGTCCTTTGAGCTCAGAGATTTATTCAGATTCTTGATACCTTATAATAATATTACAAACTGTAGAAATTGTTATAACCAAACTCTTGTTTTGTTCCAGACTGGTGAACCTCTGCTCATATTTGCTTCTGACAGGTTGAGCCTCTTTAAAATGCCTCTTTTTAGTATCCCGGTCCTTTGACTGTCCAGCTGTCAGTCAAGCTGATCAGCAGCAACATGCTCCTCAGCTGTTTCTCCTTCATACAGTTTTCTTTAACAACCTTTTGTTGCTCCCGTCCCAGCCTGTTTGCGATGTGTTTTTGAAACACTGATAAATGACAGATTCACTTGATGAATCTAGTTTTATGACAGAACTGCATCGTTCCTTCGCTGTCTCCATCACATTATGCACACCTCCCACTGCCATTTACATTTTTAGTCATTTAGATAATGGTCTTACCTTAAGCAGCTTAGTAAGAGTGCAGGTGCAGAGCATGTGGAGGATCTTTCCATGCGAGTCATTTATGAAGGCACTGCCTTTGTCGCTCCAGAAGTGTCAGTACTTCTCTCATTTCCTTCCCTGCATCAACATGGAGTCATGTTGGATCTGTAGCACAAGCATGTTGGCAGAAAGAGGCTAAACTGTAACTTCAAAGCAGTTTTTCATATTTTCTGTCTTGTCTAACAACTGACAGGTTTTTCTTCCATGTGCCTGTTTGTCTGCAGCTCTGGAGTTTTTCATTGTTTTCATGAAAATAAATTGAGTTTTTTTCTGTTTGTGAAGTTTTTATATCTTGTCTCTTTTTGTAGAGGACTTGGTGACGTGTTGTGTACATCAGATTGAAAAAAGAGAGACAAAAATCAGTTTTGTTTTTGTCCAAACTTCTTGCTTTAACTTGATTTGAGTTGGTGCTTTCATCAAACGAACAGAAATGAACTTTTGTGGACCTTTCTGGGTGGAGTTTGCATGTTCTCTCCGTGCTGCATGGGTTTTCTCCAGTTTCCTCCCACAGACCAAAAACATGCATGTTAGACTGACTGGTAACTCTGAATCAGAGTCAGAGTCAGAGTCAGAGTTTCTTTATTGTCATTCGCACCTCATGTGGTACATGTGGTGGAGCGAAATTATGTACACAGGGTCCCAGTTACATCCAACAATAAAATGTATAAGAAAAACAGTAATAACATCTAAGATATGAACTAAGAAAAACATCAACTAAATATACACTAAGCACTCATAACATAAAACATTGAACATCA
>NW_023625502.1:0-3291 GCF_014905685.2 Nematolebias whitei
TGGAGGCAGCAACAGCAATGTCTTGGTGTGTTTCACCGACATCTGTAATGTTGTCATTTAGGCCTTCAGAGTTAGTAGCGATCGCATCACTACACAGTGCTCCTGGTTTGGTTCCCATTTCAGCGTGTATCAAAGTTTCTAAAAACCTTTGTATTTCCTCTGTCTCTTCCGAGCTCAGAGGTGTAGGGCCTTTTTTCTGGAACCTTTGTGATTTTTTCGCCTCGGGACGTTTCGTCCGAGGTGGGTGGCGGCTAGGTACGTCTTTTGGGGGTTCCTCTTCGGATCTCCCCTGATAATATGGGTCCTCTTGGATCCCATATCTTTGCGTCTTACGCATGCCCCATATACGATAATCACGTCCATCCTCTGAAAGAGGAGCCTTTTTGTCCCAGCGTGCACCTTCATTACGTGGTTTGTTAGTTTGAAAATACTGCCTTTTCTCGCCTGTTTTAGGAGGAGGTGGTGTGGCGCGCCTTCCTTCCATTTCTAGGGAGTGGGGTTTAACCTTTATACCAGGAAACACCTCTATGGGCGTCTTATCATGAGAACATGCTTCGAACACATTCACAGCACACTGTTTAATCTCATTTATGGATTTTTCTCTGAAATTTGCCATAATTTGTACTGATCGCCTAAAATCAGTGTGGAGAATTTTGCTGAAAACAAACTTAAAACCTTCCTCTTCCTCCATTCCGGTTTCATTTCTGTTACCAAAATAAGCTTGGAAGATTCTTTTGTAATAAACTCTTGGATGTTCAGTTTTACCCTGCGTGACCTTGTCTGCGGCTGGGAAACCAGCAGGTCCCGTGCAGGGGTCGTACTCTCTGATCAAAGCTTCACACAGAAGGTTATAATCCTTTCTGGTTGCATCAGGTAGACGCTCGATGAAGGTGAATACCTCTCTGTCCGAAGTGAGCCGTATCAGACTGATCTTATCCTCAACCGTAGCATTAGGATAATCTTTCAATCTGAATTTGAGATCTTTCAGGTACGCTTTTGTTTCAGTTGTACCCATCGGTCCAGGTACAAAGCGTTGTACATATTTTGAGATTTTTTGCAAATCATCCATTGAAGGAGACAGTATCAACGGTCTCTCTTGTGTGGTTGGTGGTGCAAATTGGTGAAGGTCTGCCCCTACCACCCGAGATGGGGGTGGGGATGACGGAATGGTGTTAAAAGTAGGAGGTTCAAGTCGGTGCAGATCCATCCCTATCACCCGAGATGGGGGTGTTACAACGGGGCTAAGAGTAGGAGGTGCAAGTCGGTGCAGACCCGTCCTTATCACCTGAGATGGGGGTGTTGGAACGGGGCTAAGAGGAGGAGGTGTAACAGCATCTGTCTGGGGTGGTTGTGGCTGACCAGGACCCTGACCTTGTTCGTCCCTGAGTCCCAGACCAGCTCGCCCCACGTCAGAAATCTTGTTTGTTGCTGTGGCTAGATTCTCCTCACAAGCTTTCAGGCGCTCCTGTGATGTCTGACATTCACTTTGTAAATTCCGACAATGTTGGAGCAATACCGCCTTTTCCTCTTTGCAATCCCCCAGCTCCTTTAATGCGAGCTGCAACTGTTGTTGTAGCACATCGTTGTCTAAACACGCGGCTTGGTACGCACGGTCTTTATCCCTAATCCTCTCCTCATATGATTGAGCCTGTACTGACAGCTCAGTCTTTGAGAGGTCCCTATCAATCTGAAATTTTTCTTTCTCCAATGCAGACTCATTCATCAATCCGTCACACCTCTCCTTTTCAGATTCATATCCTCTGGATAGCATGACATTTCGTGCAACCTCCTTCAGATTGTCCACTAACTCTTTTGGGTTCATGCTCTTTGATTGTCATCAAGGTCTTCTAATTGCCCTAATTGATTACCAATAATTGAATTTGTTAAAATATGTAAAGCCGTTTGGACGGCATCTTTGGAGTGCAAGAGGTCAGTGTTTACCTCTTCGTTCGCCATCATCCGCTATTAAAAATTTAAATAGAAGATGTAATTGTTTAGGTGGTAAAATAAAATCAGAAGAGTTTCTCTCTACTGATATATTTACTCTTATTTAGTGATTTAACAATTAAACGTGCATTATCTTTTAGCAAATGAGTAAACTTTATCAACTCTGTGAATATCTGTAGCTGTATCTTTTTAAAAAGTTTCTAATTTTTCATTTTGTCCCTCCTGTTTGAGGAATTCAGTGAATGAAAAAATGTCCCGGTAAATGCCTGTCTGCATAAATACCTTAATAACTTTTTAAATGCAAGATAACAGTGATTATTCAGTTTTGAGGAACGTTTATTAACTCAAAAATGCCTTTCAGAAAGAAAATATGTTTAATTTCACTAAAATAACCTAAAAAGCGAAGTGAAAACCTGTGATCTCAAGTCTCTCCAGAAGGTGGCAGCATAACTTTACTCATTTTAACTCAGACACTGTTAGTGTTATCCAGTAGGAGTCGCTATGACTTCCTGTGGCATCCGGTCGTTAGCTGTTAGCTTAAAATTAGCATCGGCTAGACTCGGTTAAAACCAACATTTCTGAACGGATTTTTTACTCAAACGTGGCAAAATTTTAGCAATTAGACTTCGAAGAACTAGCAGCTGATCAGAATACAGTTTTTAAAGCGTTTTTGAACTTTAAAAAGCAGATTTTATTCCCTATGAAAAACGAGTTTTCATTTCCGGGTCACGTGACTGAATCCACCGATTGTCCAATGTGGGGGAGGGGTGTTGCTTTGTATGCTCCAGCCAGGTTGGAGTAAACATGGTCCAAAGTCTTGTCCCCTCTGGTGTGGCAGGAGACATGTTGGTGGAATCTGGGGAGGACTGTCTTCAAGTTGGAGAGGTTAAAGTCACCAGCAACAATAAAAGCAGCCTTAGGGTGTTTGGTCTGGTGTTTGCTAATGGCTGCATAAAGTTCTTTCATAGCCAGCTTAGCATTAGCATCCGGGGGGATATACACTGCAGTGAGTATGATGGAAGTGAGTTCTCTGGGGAGGTAATAAGGTCTGCATTTGACCATTATAAACTCCACATTAGGTGAGCATTGTCTCTCGGTAGTAGCAGAGTCTGTGCACCAAGCTTTGTTAATATATAGTGGGGAGAACAAGTATTTGATACACTGTTGATTTTTCAGGTTTTCCCACTTGCAAAGCTTGTAGATGACTGTAATTTTTATCATAGGTACTCTTCAACTGTGAGTGATGGAATCTAAAACAAAAATCCAGAAAAATACAATGTATGATTTTTAAATAATTAATTTCCATTTTACTGTGTGAAATAAGTATTTGATACACCAAAAAAA
>NW_023625503.1:0-3291 GCF_014905685.2 Nematolebias whitei
TGATATGGTTTCTCATATCGTTGCGTCCTGCGCCCACCCCTTTTTCGATAATCACTGTCTTCCTCTGAAAGAGGAGCCTTTTTGTCCCAGCGTGCACCTTCAGGACGCGGTTTGTTAGCTTGAACAGACTGTTTTCTCTCTTTCTTCTTAGGAGGAGGCGGCGAAGCACGTCGTCCTTCTAGTTCAAGAGGGAGGGGTTTAACCTTTACACTAGGAAACACTTCTATGGGCGTCTTAGCATGAGAACATGCTTCAAACACATTCACAGCACACTGCTTAATCTCACTGATGGATTTTTCTCTGAAATTTGCCATCATATGTACTGATTTTTTAAAATCAGAGTGGAGATTTTTGCTGAAAACAAACTTAAAACCATCATCTTCTTCCATTCCGGTCTCATTTCTGTTACCAAAATAAGCTTGGAAGATTCTTTTGTAATAAACTTTTGGATGTTCAGTTTTACCCTGCGTGACCTTGTCTGCAGCCGGGAAACCAGCAGGTCCCGTGCAGGGGTCGTACTCTCTGATCAAAGCTTCACACAGAAGGTTGTAATCCCTCTTGGTTGCATCAGGTAGACGCTCGATGAAGGTGAACACCTCTCTGTCCGAAGTGAGCCGCATCAGCCTGATCTTATCTTCTACCGTAGCATTAGGATAAGAGCCCAATCTGAACTCCAGATCTTTGAGATACGCTTTTGTTCCAGCTGATCCCATCGGTCCGGGAACGAAGCGTTGTACATATTTTGAGATCTTCTGCAAATCATCCATTGAAGGAGACTGTATCAATGGTCTAACTTGTGTGACTGGTGGTGCAGACTGGTCAAGGCCTGCCCCCACCGCCCATGGTGGGGGTGGGAGTGGCTGATAAGGGTCAGGAGGAGGAGGTGCATATTGGTGCAGGTCTGTCCCCACCCTCCGAGATGGGGGTGGGGGTGGCTGATAAGGGTTGGGAGGAAGAGGCGCATATTGGTGCAGGTCTGTCCCCACCCTCCGAGATGGGGGTGGAGAGGACTGCATGGTGTCAGGAGGAAGACGTGCACACTGGAGCAGGTCTGTCCCTACCACCCGTGATGGGGATGGAGATGACTGCATGGTGTACATCGATTCAGTGAGTCGATATCGGTGCAGGCCTAACCCCACCGCCCGAGACGGGGGTGTTTGAACGGGGTTAAGGGGAGGAGGTGTAACAGCATCTGTCCGGGGTGGTTGTAGCTGACCCTGTTCGTCTCTGAGTCTCAAACCAGCTCGCTCCATGTCAGAAATCAGGTTTGTAGCTGTAGCTAGTTTCTCCTCACAAGCTGTCAGGCGCTCATGTGTTGTCTGATTTTCACTTTGTAAATTCAGCCAATTTCGGAGTATTATCTCCTTGTCTGCCTTGCAATCGTCCAGCTCCTTTAATCCGGCCTGCGACTGTGCTTGTAACATATTGTTATCTGCACACGCGGCTTGGTACGCTTGTTCCTTATCCCTAAATCTCTCCTCATATGATTGAGCCTGTTCTGACAGCTCTGCCTTTGCGAGGTCCCTATCAGCCTGAATTTGTTGTTTCAGCAACTCAGATTCATTTATCAATTCGTCACACCTCTCCTTTTCAGACTCATATCCGTTGAACAGCAAGCCATTTCGTTCAAGCAGACAGTCCAATTCCGCCTTCAGAAACAGAGAAATCTTTGCTAACCGTTCACGGCTTGATTTTGTGTCCTCCTTCACGTTAGCTGCTTTTGACAACCTCTGCAGCTCCTCACGTCTTTGATCGTCATCAAGGTCTTGCAATTGCTCTAATTGTTTACCAATAATTGAATTTGTTAAAATATGTAAAGCTGTCTGGACAGCATCTCCGGATTGTAAGGGGTCAGTGTTTACCTCTTCGCCCGCCATTATCTGCTATTTAGAAATTAAATAGGAGATGTAAATGTTTAGGTGGTAAAAGAAAATCAGAAAAATCTCTTTTTCCTGATAAGTTTACACTTATTTAGTGATTTATCAATTAAACGTGCGTTATCTTCTAGCAAATGAGTAAACTTTTTCCAACTTTGTGAATATCTGTAACTGTATCTTATTTAAAAGTTTCTAAATTTTTATTTTGTACCTTTTTCTCAAGGATTTATCAGTGAATAAAAATATGTTCGGTAAATGCCCTTTGCATAAATACCTTTATACTTTTAAAATGCAAGGTAACAGAGTTTATTCATCTTCGAGGAACGGTTATTAACTCAAAAATGCCTTTAAAAAGAAAACACGTTTAATTTCACTAAAATAACCTAAAAACGAAGTGAAAACCTGTGATCCCACGTCTTCTCCAGAAGATGTCAGTACAACCTTAATAATTTTAACTCCGACACTGTTTGTGTTGTCCACTAGGGGAGCTATAACTTCCTGTGGCGTTCGGTTGACATCCTGTTTTTAGCCGCTTAGCTTAAAATTAGCATCGGCTAGACTCGGATAAAACCAACATTTCTGAACGGATTTTTTACACAAACGTGGCAAAATTTTAGCAATTAGACTTCGAAGAACTTAAACAGCGTTTCAGAACACAGCTTTAAAGCGCTTTTCAGCTTTAAAAAGCAGATTTGATTCCCTATGAAAACGAGTTTCCATTTCCGGGTCACGTGACTGAAATCACCAATGACAAAGCAGCAGGGTTGAGAGGAAGTTACGTAGGCACGTCATTCAACCTTCTCAGCAAATCAGAGCGCTCCACAGCAGCAATATTCAACCAATCAAAAACGTTAAAGCAACTAGCATGCCAGAGTAGCGTCAACTTTTTCTTCTTGTAAACTGTCAAAATGCACTTTTTCTGTTAAAATTTGTAACGATTAACTCTGAGCTGTACGGAGTCTGTTACTCCGGTCTCAGAAACGTCTTTCAATACTATTTAAACAACTCGTTCGAACTTTTTCAGAACCGAACCTCCGTCCGTTTGGACCTCAGTTTAAACAGAATACACACATAACAGGCGTACAATTTCAGCTTCCACAAGACTGAATGACACAATTTCAGCATCTAACATCACTAGCCCAACGCTTAGAACATGCAGCGTTTTAGACATCAAAGGGCGCAGCCCCAGCACGCTGCGTAAATATGCACAGCCAAGCTCCAAAGCGCGCAGCTCCAGCACGCTGCGTAAACATATAACGCTTTGACTTTCAGCACAGCTGATAAACTGTTACTTTTCATGCCAACACGTAAAATTCAATCTTCACACGAATACACAGTCATTTATGAGCACGTAGCGGGCCACCAATATGTAGATGAACAGATGCTCAGATATATTCATCAATTAACGCGGATT
>NW_023625504.1:0-3291 GCF_014905685.2 Nematolebias whitei
TCTGTTCCTACCACTTTAGGTGAGGGTGGAGGTGTTTCTCTACACACATGTGGAGGTGGCAGAATGGGATTAAGAGGAGGAGGTGCAACAAAATTCTTCTGAGGTGATTGTGGGTGACCTGGACTCTGACCTTGTTCGTCTTTGAGTTCCAGACCAGCTCGCCCCACGTCAGAACTTTTATTTGTTGCCGCGGCTAGTTTCTCCTCACAAGCTTTCAGGCGTTCCTGTGATGTTTGACATTCACCTTGTAAACGCATACAATGTTGGAGTAATGCCTCTTTTCCCAGTCTGCATTTGTCAAGTTGTGCTTTAAGCACATCTATCTCGGCTTTGCAGCGGGAAACTTGTGACACTGTCACAACGTGATCCCGTCTTAATGCAAAGTATTCTCTGGACAACAGCTCTTTAGCATCCCTGGCTTCAGATAGTGATGCATTAAGTAACTGTATTTTGCTGTTCAGTGAATCAATTTCTGCACGTGCATCTTGCTGTGATTGAAACATCTGTTCAAAATGTTTTTTTGTGAGGACCTCGTGTTCACTTTTAAATTGAAGGAAGTGTTCCTCAATTTCCTGAACCACCTCTTTTTCACTGTTTAACCTTATTGCAAGTCATCAGCTTTCTCAACCACTGTATAGAATGATTCTTTCAGCAACATTGCCATTTTAGCCAGCTTTTCATAGCTTAACTTTGTAATTTCTGTAGAGGTCACACTCTCTGCAACCTCCTGCAGATTGTCCAATAACTCTTTTGGGTTCATGCTGTCCACCTGTTTATCATATGGATGTAAGGATTCTGTCAGCAGTGCTAACGCTTTCTCTAAACAGTCCTTCATCTCATAAGGATCAAAATCCTTTTCTATCACACCTGTCATGGTTATCCACTGTGTAGCACTTTATCTGGTTAAAACAGTTGCCAGCTTCAGATATTTTACAGGTAAATATTTGTATTCAAGTGTCATTGAGTTTCACACTATTTTAGCTCTGGATTTACACAAAAGTACTGTTATAAGTCAACTTATTCAGAGGAATGGGCACCTGTCATAGGTTTTACCCCAATTCATGAATATTTAAGTAAATGCTTCTCTGCAGTGTTACTTTTTAATGTGCTTATTTTTTAACAGATACTAGATTACCAAGCTTCTCAGTGTTTTTTACTCTAAAGCACTGAACTTAATAAACCTGCAATTTTTCTAAAAAGTCTCACAGCAACATCAGTTTAAAACGCTTTTTAAGCCGTTTTATTCCAGAAATTCGCTATTTTAACAGTTACTCATTGAACCAGGTGGTGAAAAGAAAAAGAAAAAATTTTATGAGGAGCTTCAGTCTTTCTTCAGAAAAACTGTTATACTCCTCTTTCACAGCAGGTGGCGGTGTTAGCTTTCTACCAGCAGGAGCCTATGACAACTTCCTGTGGACGTTCTGTTGACATCCTGTCGTTAGCCGCTTAGCTTAAAGTTAGCTTCGGCTAAAACTCGGTCAAATCAATATTTCTGAACGGATTTAAAGCTTAAACGTGGCGTTGTTTCAACAAGCACGACTTCTTTGCATGAACATGAGTTTTAGGGACATGTGGCAAATTTTATTTAGTGATTTTAAGCACAGAAAAGGCTTCGGTTCAACCGAGCTCATTTCCGGGTCACGTGACTGAATCTACCAATCATAGAACAGCAACGGGGGTGGGTTCTTATATCGCTGACTCAGAGGAAGTGACGCAGACATGTCACTCATTTCTCAGCAAATCAGAGTGTTCCACACGGCCGTTCTCAACCAATCACAGAGACAAACAGCGGGGGTGGGTTTTATATCGCTGACTCAGAAGAAGTGACGCAGACACGTCACTCATTTCTCAGCGAATCAGGACGACCCAACTCAGCGGTTTTCGACCAATCGCTGCTCGCCATTTCAGCTATCTTTGTTAGCATTTAGCCTGAAAAAGTCCATCAACTTTTCGTCTTTTAAACTGTCAAAATGCACTATTTTCTGTTAGAAATGTAACGAATAAGCTCTCAAAGCTTCGCTGAGACTTCGCTCAGTCCTTAAAACGTTTCTCCAACCATTTAAAACAACTCGTTCGAACTTATCAGAACCGAGCCGGACCAGAGCAGAACCTCCGTCCATTTAAACAGAATCCACGTTTTTCACAGCTCATCAACTTTGTCACACACAACAGACGTACATTTCAGCTTTTAAACAGACATATTGACTCTCAATTTCAGCTTTCAAAGCATCACCAGTTGCAAAACATAGCTGTATTTTCTCCAAGCATCGCAGCACAAAAACGCTGCGTTTCACACAGCCACTCTCTGCACTTTTCATTTCATGCCAACATGTAATTCAATTGTTACGCGAATACAGTCCATTTATGAAGCGTACGAGGCCACCAGATGTAGAGAACATATGCTGATATATATTCATAAATTAAACGGATTCTTTCATTTTTCTGGACTGTATAATGACGTGCATTAATTTAATTAAATGTGGACGGAAACGTGTTTATCTTTGACTCACCAACGACAGTGGGTCATTTATTTAAAAACGATTTAAACACATCACACATTTACATTAATTTGGCAAAATGATTTCAACAACAACACTTATTTAGCAAGTTTTACAAGGAGGAAACAATACGGCGATTGTTTCCCTGCTTCACAACAGACATTTCTGAAAATATCTGGATTAATTTGCTAGCAGATAGAAGAGCTTAAAGATGGAAAATGAAGTTTATCTTGAGAGAGATGGGTGAGGGAATTTGTCTGTTTTAACCAGAACAACACGCTCCTTTGGACCAGCTTAACCCAACGGTACACTTTGGTTGAGATCTACTCTTTACCTTTGCAGATGATAGTTTCAGCGTTGGGGGCAGCACGGTGGCGCAACTGGTAGAGCTGCTGCCTCTCAGCGAGCAGGTCCCTGGTTCAAACCCTGGTCCAGGGGCTTTTCTGGGTGGAGTTTGCATGTTCTCTCCGTGCATGCGTGGGTTTTCTCCGGGTACTCCGGTTTCCTCCCACAGTCCAAAAACATGCATGTTAGGCTGGTTGGTGACTCTGGATTGTCCCTGGGTGTGAGTGAGAGAGTGGGTGGTTGTTTGTCTCGTTTGTCTCTGTGTGGCCCTGTGATGGACTTGCGACCCGTCCAGGGTGTGCCCCGCCCCTCGCACAGTGATTGCTGGACATGGGCACCAGCGACCCCCGTGACCCAAAATGGAATAAGCGGGTAAAGAAAATGGATGGATGGATGGATGGAGTTTCAGCGTTGGTGTAGAGCTTTCCTTTCAACTCTTCCAGCGTCT
>NW_023625505.1:0-3291 GCF_014905685.2 Nematolebias whitei
GGCCCTCTTCCTTGTTGACAGTCTTGTCAAACTGGTTGAAAACAACAAAGTCCATGCTCAATAATCCAGGTATACAATCCAACATTTTTCAGTCAGGACATCTGGACAGTTTCTTTTTTTTTTGTGCTGAAACGTTTCGCCTTCGGTCCGGAAGGCTTCATCAGTCAAGGAAACACACAACAAAACTGATTCTTCCCCCAACAGCTTACTCCAAAGTGGAATAAACCAGTTCTGCTTGTGATAAGATGGTTTCTTTGATATGCCCTTCCTCCATTGCCGGCCCTCTTCCTTGTTGACAGTCTTGTCAAACTGGTTGAAAACAACAGTATCTCAAGGTTTTAGTTCACAAGTTGAGGGAAGAATGGAGCGTGAGGCGCACAGACTGATTGATACAGCTTCCACAGTATTGCAGACTCTGTGTGTGGGCTCATTATATTGAAGTGGGAGCTGAGCTGCAAGGCAAAGCTCCCTTTTAACAGGTTGGTAGAGTTGTTATTTCTAACCTGGGCACGGGCTGGATGGGCGGGCCCGGTCGGTGTCGAGCTTTTGATATGGTTTTACAAATTGAAGGGTTTGGGGTGTTCAAAATGACCCGAGCACAGAATTTCAGGAGCACTTCACCTTAGTTTAAAAGATTTAATTGAGACAAAGTTAAAGTATGCAGATATTACATGTAATCAGAATGCATTCTGAGGAACAAAGTCAGAGCTAACCTTGCCTGGTCAATCAGCCTCCTGTTTGTTCAACCAAACTTCGTGTCTGAGCGAGATTTATAGGTTTGTCATGTCCCGCCCTTTCGGGTTCAGACAGACTTGTGATTGGATGTCAAAACCTCTTGATGGTCCAAGTGACACCATGCTCAGCCACTCAGGAGCAGATCTTACCTCCATGGCAACCTCCGAAGGCCGCAGACAGCTTTCGGCTCATTCCTACTGATAAGGGTTGATTTAAGAGCTTTGTTTTGGAACGTAGGACACTTACTCTGGCTCTCGTCTGTGTAGAGTTTTAAAACACGTTTTCTGTGTGTCTGAACTATTATTAATGTGAGAGCATAAATACTCAACCTGTGTTAAGTATAAAGTATATGAATGTTGTGTTTTAGCGTTATTTATGTTTAATCAATGTGTGCGCAGTGTGTCACATTGCTGGGCCCTCAACTCTCAGCTGCTCTGCTCAGATGAACAAAGAAGGATCGTTTCCTGCTGCACAAATAAATATTTTACCTGTCTCTGTTTCCCTCAGAGTTATATCAAATGTGAACTTGTATGATTATCCTTAGCACTTGTAAGATTATATATAACATGAAGTAATTAGTGTATGATTATACACGCACACACCTTGTAGAAAATGCATCATTTCACATCATCAGAGAAATGTCAAGGCTTGTCAAAAGATATAAAAAGATATAAAAGATATCAAATCCAACAAAATCATACAGCACAAATAAAGTAGCGCTGCCGCTGATGCATTGTGCAATAATTGCATATGTCGACTCGGGCTTCTATGGTGCGGTTTTATGATTCATACAGCACAAATAAAACTAAATAAGAATACACAATATAAAATTGTGTTGTACTTGTGTTGAACTACTACTTGTTGAGGAGGAGACTGGTCTGACCGGCCAGTTGAAAGAGGTAAAAAAAAAAGTCCAGTTAAACTCAAATGGATCAGCTGATCACTGGCCGTGCGCGTCTCCACACCTGCTGTCATCTGCAGTGAAGGAAGTAGCAGCATCAACAAAAGCCGAAGCGAGCAGCACATTCAGTTAAAATAGCCTTGTTCTATATTTTTCCAAATGATTTTGCTCTAAAAACATTTTTGTTCATCTGTATAATAGCCTGTCTTTAGAGCTGATTTTGTTAGGTTATTTGTTTTGTATGTTAATATCAATTTGGTGAAACAAGAAATAGTATATCTTTCTTTCTTTGAAATACGTTGTTAAGATATCATGTCAAACTGATTTGCTTGCAAAAGCAGTAAAAGATTAATTAAAAAATGTTTTTTTCGGGTTTGGGCCTGTAATTACAGTTAATCTGTCGGGTCTGTGTCGGGTTCAGAAAAAAAAAACAAAGAGTTTGGGCCGGGCCAGATTTTTTTAGGCCCGACTGCAACTCTACAGTTTGGTCTATGGTCTTAGCCTCATTTATAGTCATGAAATTTGGGTAATGACCAAAAGCACAAGATTGTGGATGCATGTGGATGAAATGAGTTTTCTCCACAGGGTAGCTGGACTCTCCTCTGGTGAGAGGGTGAAAAGTTCAGTTATCTGGAAGAGACTCGGAGTAGAGCAGCTACTCCTCCACAGAGACAGGAGTCAGTCGAAGTGGTTTGGGCATCTGGTAGGGATGCCTATTGTATGAGGTGTTCCAGGCGTGCCCAACTAGGAGGAGATCTCAGGAATACCCAGGGCATGCTGGACATTGTGTCTCTCAGCTGGCTTGGGAATGCCTTAGAGTCAACACAGAAGATCTCGAAGAGGTGGATGTGGAAAGAGATGTCTGGACCAACTCAGGCTGCTGCCCCCACAACCAGACTTCGGAAAAAGCCAAAGATAATAGATGGAATGAAGAATGAACAGATGTTTACATATTTTAACAGGGTTTTCTGACTAACAGTCATTCATGTTTTTAACACATAACCAGGCATTCGCATGTTTTCAACAGTAAACAGATTATCACATTTTTGACAGTTAATAGGTCTTCACTTGTTTTTAACACATAAACATGTGCTAACATGTTATCAGTGAAGAAGTGTTCATATGATGACAACATGTAAACTGGTGTTCAAGTTTTTAACAATAAAGTTGTGTTCACCTGATTTCAACATGTAAACAGTGGAACTTGTCTACTGCAGTAAAGAGATATGTTCTGGCATGTGTTCACATTTTCAACAGTGTAATTTTTTTACACAATTTCAACATGTAAACTGGT
Source organism: Nematolebias whitei (assembly GCF_014905685.2). Classification (NCBI taxonomy): domain Eukaryota; kingdom Metazoa; phylum Chordata; class Actinopteri; order Cyprinodontiformes; family Rivulidae; genus Nematolebias; species Nematolebias whitei. The sequence goes on from NW_023625505.1 coordinate 2,931, forward strand.
TTTCACACATTTCCTACACTAAAAGTGTTCAAATGTTTTGAACACGTGAACAGGTACCAGGTACAATTGCCTCTGGTAGGTTCTCCCAAGGCAGATTATTTATAGGTGTCAGGCCAGACAAAGAATGATTTACAGTACTTATATGGACAGGTAATAGCAAGAAGCTCAATGTCCCTCCTCCAGACATGGAATACCAGGAGCCCAACCCTGGAGCCAGGCCTTGGAGAGGGGCTTGTTGATGAAAGCCTGGTGATCTGGCCTCTACACATGGGGTCCGATCAGCCTTAGCTCAAAGGAGTAACATGGATTTACTTTCCAAAAAAGTTCAATCAGGTCCTCTGGACGTTCAAAAAAACAAAAA
>NW_023625506.1:0-679 GCF_014905685.2 Nematolebias whitei
TATTCCTGCTGTTGAGTGTGGCTCCTTTTGAGTACGTTAAGAGAGGATATTTGTCAACAACAACTTCCTGTACAGAGGAGTGTTCTCGAGGAGTTGCCTCTTCGTCCCGGTGTGGTGGTTCCTACAGCTACGGAGCAGATCTGCTGAGCAACAATTTCACACCAAACTCTTCTAGTTTCTTCTTCATGGCTTGCACAGAAATCATCACAGCTATCTTGAACGTCCTCCACTGACGCTAGCATACACCTCCATCAGGAACCCTGCCTGAGCCCCGCCCCCGGTGTGATGTCATCAGCCTTCAGCTATCATCAGCACAGTGCTGCTTCCATGACAGGTTTCTTATTTTATAGGTTTTTTTCAGACATGCATGGCCCGAATGTGAGAAAATGTCTTGCATCATATTCTGCTACAGCAGGTCATTCAAATGGTGGTCCGCAGGTCAGAGGTCATTAAAAAATAAATAAATAAATCCAGAGAGGGACCTATAAAAGATTTGAAGACTAAGTCAGTCAGAGGCAGTCCTGATAGGAGTCACTCTCAACTTTCAACACTTTTACAAAGATGTAATCTGCAGACATGATGCAACACAGAATGACATCATGCAACGCATCACCAACACCTGGACCACGTGCTGAGGTCTGCTGTCGCAGGGGAGAGCATCCTGTGCTCCAGCATCAAT
>NW_023625506.1:779-2087 GCF_014905685.2 Nematolebias whitei
CACAGTGATTCTCCTGGTTAGAGATTCATGAGTCTAACAGCCTCAGGGTAGAAGCTGTTAGACTCATGAATCTCTAACCAGGAGAATCACTGTGATGACACTTTAACTGGTGATTTGATGCTTTATCCATGCTGCTGATTACCAATGCTGCTGATTTATTGCCTTTAAGCTGCTGTATTCATACCATCTACTCACAACAGACTCATGTTCTGGCTGCTGTTTAATTGTAGTATACTGTTTCTTTTCATACTTTATATTTTTGCTATTTTTTGGTGTAACTGGGACCTTGAGTACACAATTTCATTCCACCTCATGTACCACATGTGATGAGAATGACAATAAAGAATCTTGAACCTTCCTCCTTACGCAGTTCTGGAACAAGCCCTGCCTCCTGCAGTCGGGTCACAGCCAATAACAGAAACTAAAACCTGACCGGGACATTAACAAGAACAACTCATTTCTACACTCAGCACCATCGTAAACATCACCTCCACAAGGCTACCCAGCATCCTTTGCACTGCTCAGGATGTCTGAAGCGTTGGTGAAAGGACTGGTCGGTGCATCCATGGGTTCCAGCTGTCTTATCGACGAGCCGAACATTTATCACGCTGAAGGAAAACAACATGTTCTAGAGGTGGCTGCATTTTGGAGCAGCTCTGTTTCTTTCATTCTGAGATTTGGCTTTTGGAAACTTTAATTCCTCTTTCTTCTGGACGTAAATCCCTTTTTTCAGATGATTCTTTCCTCTGGTGTCAGATGCTGTGCAGCTGGAAGGATTTTTACTGAAACCTTTTTAATTTTGGGCATTTGTTATGATGCGTAACCATGGCAACCCGGTGTCTTTTAACAACCAGGAGCAGCTGATTAACATCTAAAAGCTCGAATATCTCAACTACAGCCCCAAATCCCAAATGAATTGAAAAGGAGGTGCCGTGGACGAATTCCCGTGAACCTGGCGGCGGTGGTCGAGTACCTGACCGCCGAGATCCTGGAGCTGGTGGGAAACTCTGCTTGTGACAACAAGAGGACCGGCATCCTCCCCCGACACCTTCAGCTGTCTGTGGTGACGAGGAACTTGTCTGACATCATCACTGTCAGCAGCCAATCAGACTCAACTCATCCGAGGAGCGTTTGATTTACACACCAGCACCACTAACATGACCTGTCTGTGTGTGTGTGTCTGTGTGTGAGTGTGTGTGAGTGTGTGTGAGTGTGTGTGTCTGTGTGTGAGTGTGTGTGAGTGTGTGTGAGTGTGTGTGTGTCTGTGTGTGAGTGTGTGTGAGTGTGTGTGAGTGTGCGTGTCTGTGT
>NW_023625506.1:2187-2486 GCF_014905685.2 Nematolebias whitei
ACACAGTAACACACACACACACACACACACAGAGTAACACACACACAGTAACACACACACACACACAGTAACACACACACAGTAACACACACACAGTAACACACTGTGTTGTGTCAGACAATGACAACAGATTGTAGACTTCAGACAAACATCATGGAAACTTTGAATAATTTTGTTTTTTATTTTGACTCTATAGAAATGTTTTTGTTAAATTTACAAACAAATTAAACACTGAACCTGTGACTGTGACAACAACAACAACAACAACAACAACAACAACAACAACAACAACAACAACA
>NW_023625506.1:2496-3291 GCF_014905685.2 Nematolebias whitei
CAACAACAACAACAACAACAACAACAACAACAACAACAACAACAACACAAACACAGAACCAACCACGAAGAGGAAAAATAACGTAAAACTATAAAAACAACAAAATCCACAGAAAAAAATCAACTTTGATCCAGAAAAAACTCGAATCAAAGAATCAGAAACAAAAAGATGAAAAAATGAAACTAAACAAACTGAGAGACACAAAAAGAACCAAGAACAGAACTAAACCACACAAAGAACCAGACTGGAACTGGACCCACCGAGCCCAACAGAACCAGGACACTCTGACCACAGACTAATTCCTGGATGAGTCAGAGATTGAATGTGGCAGACGGATCAGAGTAATTCCTGGATTCCTCAGTGTGACTGATTGGTGCTGAAGGACTGGAGCAGAAAGAACATCTGGAAACTGTCCAGATGTGTGTGTGTGTCTGTTCACTGTGTGTGTGTGCGTGTGTGTGTGTGTCTGTTCACTGTGTGTGTGTGCGTGTGTGTGCGTGAGCAGCAGACCTTCATCTTCACCTCCCTCTCCTCTTCCCTTCATTCCAGATGTAAACGTTCCCAGATGTTGGATCAGAGGAGCAGCGTGAGCTCAGATGGATGTTACATGTGTCAACTCTGTAGAACTAGAGCTGTAGAACCAGAGCTGTAGAACCAAAGCTGCAGAACCAGAGCTGTAGAACCAGAGCTATAGAACTAGAGCAGCAGAACCAGAGCCATAAAACCAGAGCTGCAGAACCAGAGCTGTAGAACCAGAGCTGCAGAACCAGAGCTGTAGAACCAGAGCTGTAGAAC
>NW_023625507.1:0-3291 GCF_014905685.2 Nematolebias whitei
TCCATGGTCCTGGTTCATGTTCTCCGTGCCTCGCCTTCCAGCCACACACCTGTCTTTCCAGTAGTGTCCCGCCTTCCCTTTGGATCAACCCTGGTGACTAAACGTCCTCGCCAAACTCTTACTTCACCATCTGTAAGGAAAAACAAAACAAAGAAATTAAGATCTGCAACTGGACTCCACTTACTCAACTCTCTCTTCCAGGATCTTCCAAAGATGACCCACTGTAAATAGACACTGTACATAATAAACATCACTACGTTTTCTAACCAAGTCTTGTCTTTTCTGGTTTCGCTCCATCTGGGTTCCTCGAGTCCTGACAGAAATGCTCCAGCCAAACAAGGCCCAGAACGAGACCAGAGAGGAACAAGCCACCTCTTCATCTGAGATGGAACACATCCAGGAGAGGCTCCAACAAGTTCTAGAACAACAACATGAAACACAGAACAACTTGAGAGAACTGGGAGGTATGGTTCACGCTCTTAATCAAAGACTCTCGTCTTCTTCACCTTCCCCAGCTTCTGTTACTAGGCCCAAGTTCCAAGCGGAATCCAAGGACCCGGTCTCAATCCAACAGGTAATCACGAAACCTTCAGAATATTTCTCTGGAGACCCAAGCCTGTGTGGAGGATTCTTACTACAGATCAAACTAGCATTCAAAGGAGCACCTCAGTTATATTCTTCCGACACAGCAAAAATAAATTATTTCACCCACCAGCTGAAGGGTGAAGCGCTTCGGTGGGTTAATTCCTTTTTCCAATTTCATGATCCGGATTTTGTTTCATTTGATACCTTGTTAAAAGAATTTCGCCGAATTTTTGACCGTCCATTGCAGAAGCCCAACGCCGTTAAGCGACTCCTGGGGTTACGCCAGGGCCGGCGACCTGTGGCGGAGTACGCCCTCGATTTCCGCATCATCGCTGCACAGACTGGGTGGCCCGACACAGCACTACAAGGTACCTTCCTAAATTCTCTTTCTGACCCCCTAAAAGATCAGATCGCCTTAAGAGACGAGCCGGAGGGTTTCGACGAACTGATCGAGCTAGCGATAGCTATTGACGAGCGCTTCCGAGAGCGAAAACGAGAGAGAGACTACACTTCCCACAATCACTCCACTTCCGGGTTCACGTCACCAGGTGAGACCTACGCCTACAAAAGTTGGTCAGCAAACTACAAAGACCAGGAGAGACCCGTTGCCGGTTCTTCTTCTTCTTCTTCTAAAAAAACAACTGAATTTTTCCCTGCTCAGCCCGACCCAGAGCCAATGCAGATTGGTCGTACTCATTTAACTCCAGAAGAAAGACAGAGACGTTTTGTTTCCAAACTTTGTTTTTATTGTGGTAGACCTGGCCATTTTCTTGCTCAATGCCCGTTTCGGGGAAACGGGAACTTCCACCAGTAAAGAGAGAGTTACTGGTGGGAACTTCTACTCTCTCTCCCACACATCGATTTATGCTTCCTGTTATTATCCAAATAAATCATGATCGCCTTCCTGTGTCAGCTCTTGTTGATTCTGGTGCAGAGCAAAATTTAATTAGTCTAGATCTAGTCAAGAAACTATCCTTACCTACCCTCGAGGTTCCTCCAATCTCCATTGCCGGTGTTACGGGCAAGAACTTGGCACGAGTTCTTGGTAAAACTATTAAGCTAAACGTAACGTCTGGAAACCATCATGAGATGATTGATTTCTTTATATTTGAGTCTCCACACACTCAGGTCATCTTAGGTTATCCCTGGCTCCAAGAACGTTAAACCAGACGCTCTTTCTCGTCAATTCTCTCCCCCAGACTGTACGGAGATGGAAGAAAGCATTCTTCCCTCAGCCTGTGTGGTGGGAACCCTCACATGGGACATTGAGAAGGAGATACGTGAGGCTCATCGTGACGACCCTGATCCTGGCACCGGACCCCCTAAGACCCTCTTCGTTCCCTCTACCATGAGAGCCAAGGTACTGCATTGGATTCATACTCATAAGTTTTCCTGTCATCCTGGTTCGTCCCGTATGCTCTCTCTCACAAGGAGTCATTTCTGGTGGCCCACTCTCACCGCCGATGTGAAGGAGTTCGTAGCCGCCTGTCCCACCTGTGCTCGCAACAAGTCCAGCAATCAACCACCGACTGGTTTGTTACAACCTCTGCCTGTTCCCAGTCGTCCTTGGTCACACATCTCTGTGGACTTTGTCACGGGTCTACCTCCCAGTGAAGGTAACACCACCATCTTGACCATTGTTGACAGGTTCTCTAAAGCGGCTCATTTTGTTCCCCTACCTAAGCTCCCTTCTGCATTCGAGACCGCTCAACTCCTTATCCAGCATGTCTTCCGGATTCATGGGATTCCCTCCGATGTGGTCTCGGACCGTGGTCCTCAATTCACCTCCCAAGTCTGGCAGGCTTTCTGCAAAACCTTAGGGGCCACCTCCAGTCTCACTTCGGGTCACCATCCACAATCCAATGGTCAGGCTGAGCGCTGTAATCAGGACCTTGAAACCACTCTTCGTTGTGTCGCCGAGAAGGATCCCTCAGCCTGGAGCCAGCACCTAGTGTGGGTGGAGTATGCCCACAATTCCCACAAATCATCCGCCACAGGTATGTCCCCTTTTGAGGCCTCCCTCGGCTATATCCCTCCCTTGTTCCCCAGCCAGGAGACCGACATCTCTGTCCCGTCGGTACTACGCCATTTTCGACGGTGTCGACGTGTCTGGCGACAGGCTAAGACAGCTCTGACTCGTGCTTCTGCCCAAGCTAAGCGATTTGCTGATCGCCACCGCACACCAGCCCCTTTGTACCAGGTGGGACAGAAGGTATGGCTCTCCACTAAGGATATTCAACTCAAGGATACACCCAGAAAGATGGCGCCCCGGTTCATTGGTCCTTTTCCCATCATTGCTATCATCAATCCCTCCGCTATACGCCTTCGTCTCCCCCATTCCATGAAGGTCCACCCCACTTTTCACGTCTCCCAGGTTAAGCCGGTGGCCGTCAGTCCCTTGTGCCCTCCTGCCGACCTCCCTCCACCCGCCCGACTAATCGACAATCATCCTGCCTTTAGTGTCCGGACCATCCTCGACGTACGACGCAGAGGACGTGGGTTCCAGTATCTGGTGGACTGGGAGGGTTACGGTCCTGAAGAACGATCATGGATCCCCCGGTCTTTTATCCTGGACCCCAGCCTCATTACATCGTTTTTCCGTAACCACCCCGAGAAACGTCTCCGGTCGCCTGGGGGCGACCTTTGAGGGGGGGGGTACTGTGAGAGTTCCACTACCTGCAGCTCCTCCTCTAATTGGCTGCTGAT
>NW_023625508.1:0-3290 GCF_014905685.2 Nematolebias whitei
TAGATAGAAGACGGACGGATGAATAGATAGATAGATAGATAGATAGATAGAAGACGGACGGATAGATAGATAGATAGATAGATAGATAGATAGATAGATAGATACTGTAGATAGATAGATAGATAGATAGATAGATAGATAGATAGATAGATAGATAGATAGATAGATAGATAGATAGATAGATAGATAGATAGATAGATAGATAGATAGATAGATAGAAGGCGGACGGACGGACGGACGAATAGATGGATAGACAGAAGCAGATGGAGATCCCTTCAGCAAACACTTCTAAGCTCAGGTCTCCAGGGGCTGCTGGTATTTTCATTTCAATAGACCCTAAATATTCATTTTCTTCCCTCTCCCCATCTTGTCTTTAAACCTTCTGCTGGCTGAAGCCTTTCTCTCACTGGCAGCCCAGCCAGGAGCAGAGGAACAATCACCGCCGACCAGCAAGTGGGTGGAAGAAGCTCCCAACTTTGATACGCGCTCAGTTCTGCACGTTGCGCTCAGAAACACGCGGTGCCAACAACACGTCTTTGTTTTAACGAAGGCTCTCACGTTAAATCAAACATATCAGGGCCGACTCTAAAGCCGGCCTTTGTTTCTCTGCTCAGCTCGCTCCTCTCTGGCCTCGCAGCCGGTATAAAGAGACCCCATTGACATCGCTGGATTAACATATATTAAGGGGTTAAATGAAAGTGCCATTATTGTGGTTAAAGAGTGAAAGTGACCCGTGGGATATTATGCTTTCCACTTGAAGCTATGAATAGCTAATGCTAAACAGCAGCGGATAATGGGAGCACACTTCATTGATGGTGTCTATCAGAAGGAAATCCCCTCTTATAAAGCTGTTTAACTTACTGCTGCCAGAATAAACAGCCAGCTTGTGTTGGGCAAAGTCAATAAAATACTTTAAGGTGCTTTTTTTAATGTTTCTTTTTTTATTTGCATGCATATAATAGGATCAAACCACAAATTCCATACTTGTATAATTGTTGCAACAGTACATGAAAATATATAGGTGGTAATTAAAATTAGAGAAACTGCATAACCTGAGAAAATGCAGTGTGAATGATTATTGCTGAAGAACTTGCTGAAAAACAGCTGAAAGTAGCTAAAAACATGCTGAAATATAGCTGATAGGGAAGAACAAGCCTAAGATGGTAAAATAACACATTTGTTGAATTAGGTTTAAATAAGCAGAAATTAGCACAAAATTATTAAATTAGCTTTAAAAAAAAAAAGCTTAAATTAGCAAATCAATAGCTGAAAGAAAAGGCAGAAAGAAGCTTAAACTACCAGAAGGACGTGGAAGGAGCTGAAAAGAACAACAACAAAAAATGTGGAATTAGCTAAAAAAAAGGGTAATTTTAGCACAAAACAGCTAAATAGTAGTTGAAATAGCAGAAAAAGCTGCAACGAACTAAATAAAAACTGAAAGGAGCATAACAAGTTGAAATTAGCAGAAATAAGTTAATTAGGTGGAAAGAAGCAGAAATTACCACAAAACTTGATTTTATCTGAAGACAGCTGAAATTAGCTCAAAAATGCTAAAAAGTAACTGAAAGGGTAGAACAAGCTTAAAATAGCAGAAGAGAGCAGAAAGAACACGTTTACCCAAATAGGCTGATAGAAGCTGAAATGTGCACTAAAAGTGTAAATTATCTGGAAAAAAGCTGAAATTTGCATAAAAAATAAAAAAAAACCATCTGAAAAGTAGCTAAAAAGCCAGAAGGAAGTGGACAGAGCACATTTTTGCTGAATTAGGCAGAAAAATGTTGAAATAAGTGCAAATAATGTGGAATTAGTTGAAAACCTAAATTTAGCATAAAACATCTAAATAGAAGCCGAAATAGAAGAAAAAGCTTAAACCTGCAGAAATAAACACAAAAAGCTGAAATTTGCAGAAATAAGTTAGAAGAAGTACAAAATTATTGTAGTTAGAAGAAATAAGCTGAACGGATCACAAAACAGCTGAAAGAAAAAAAAAATCACGTACGGAAGCAAAATGGATGACAAGAGAGTGAACGCTTCATGAACGTCGCCCAGTGGCTTCAACAGTTTCTGCAATCTTCAATAATCAACATTTAGCCACATTAAAAAAAGACTGAACAATTTTCTTCCTGAATGCTGTCGTGAGCCACTCGTCAGTCAACTGAAACTTGAAAGACAAAGTCTAGAATAATTGTGAAATGACTTTTAATAATTAACAGGGGACCTTTGAGTTAAGACAGTTAGTTTAAAGATGTCAAAAGCACATCTTATCCATCACTCAAGGCCACGCTGGGACTAAATTTGAAAGTGAACCTTGTGTATGAAGCTAGCTGTCTATTTATCTTTTCTGTCCACTGACATGTAGTTCCTTCTTTTGTTGCTCTCGGGAATTGAAAACAGTCCGAGCCGTTTTAAGGGAGCTGCCATGTTGTATTTATTGAGACCAGAGTCCACGCACTACAGATGTTGGGCTTTAAGTCCCGACTACTCCCCTCATGCAATCGTATTGTCACGTCTTCTTTCTTTCGAGCATAAAAAAACAAACAATTACAGCTTAACAAAAAGAAGAAAACAAGCTTAGGTTTTTTTTTACCAACTGCAACAACAGTTGTTTAGGTAAAAAGGGGCGGGACTTACATCTTGTCTTGGAAGCAGCCAGTTCTTGGGTCATGTTCTTCCTTCCACTTCCAGGAAAACGAATTGGATCATACTATATCCATGTGTGTTCCAAACCTGATCACATGCTGACTTCATGTTATTTTAAGTGATATCATCATATTAATACTAAAAATAAAAACAGTAAAGTAGACACCACCAGGAACAAGGCTGCTAATTTTATTTTTAGCCCACTTTGGCAGAAACAAATTATCCAAGGAAGATTGTTGAGTTCATGTGTTGCCTATTGTTGATTTTTTTCTTGAGGGTAGAGAACACACATATGTCTAACCAGATTATTTAGACTATCACCAAGAACATTACAGAAGCAGCAGACACAAGAAAAATACAATTTATTTATAAAATCCTGATGTTTCTTCAGACGTTATCACATTTAGAACAAGTGTCATTGTTGCAGAAATAAAATGGACATTTTACTTTAATTCAATGTTAGACATCCATCCACCCACCCATCCATCCATCCACCCACCCATCCATCCATCCATCCACCCATCCAACCATCCAACCACCCATCCATCTATCTATACATACATACACCCATCCATCCATCCAACCACCCATCCATCCATCCAACCACCCACCCATCCATCTATACATCCATCCACCCATCCATCCAACCA